>NC_060152.1:34918416-34919293 GCF_021292245.1 Micropterus dolomieu | reverse complement strand
CTGTAGAGTGAGGCACTTGAGTACCTAAGACCTCTGGTTTGGCATCATGACATTTGGCACATGAGGGTGGCATTGCACTTTGAACTGCGCACACACGTGTGTGTGTGTGTGTGTGTGTGTGTGTGTGTGTGTGTGTTACTGTGTGTTACTGTGTGTGTGTGTTACTGTGTGTTACTGTGTGTTACTGTGTGTATTTTACTGTGTGTTACTGTGTGTTACTGTGTGTGTTACTGTCTGTTACTGTGTGTGTTACTGTGTGTTACTATGTGTGTTACTGTGTGTATTTTACTGTGTGTGTTACTGTGTGTTACTGTGTGTGTTACTGTGTGTTACTGTGTGTGTTACTGTGTGTTACTGTGTGTATTTTACTGTGTGTGTTACTGTGTGTGTTACTGTGTGTATTTTACTGCGTGTGTTACTGTGTGTTACTGTGTGTATTTTACTGTGTGTGTTACTGTGTATTTTACTGTGTGTGTTACTGTGTGTGTTACTGTGTGTATTTTACTGCGTGTGTTACTGTGTGTATTTTACTGTGTGTGTTACTGTGTGTTACTGTGTGTATTTTACTGTGTGTGTTACTGTGTGTTACTGTGTGTGTTACTGTGTGTGTTACTGTGTATTTTACTGTGTGTGTTACTGTGTGTTACTGTGTGTGTTACTGTGTGTGTTACTGTGTGTTACTGTGTGTGTTACTGTGTGTTACTGTGTGTATTTTACTGTGTGTGTTACTGTGTGTTACTGTGTATTTTACTGTGTGTGTTACTGTGTGTATTTTACTGTGTGTGTTACTGTGTGTTACTGTGTGTATTTTACTGTGTGTGTTACTGTGTGTATTTTACTGTGTGTGTTACTGTGTGTTACTGTGTGTATTTTACTG
>NC_060152.1:34911686-34918316 GCF_021292245.1 Micropterus dolomieu | reverse complement strand
GTGAGGTTAGAACGTGTTGTAAAAACGTGAGGTTTGAACGTGAGATTAGAGTTTGAGGTTAGAACGTGAGGTTAGAACGAGGGGTTAGAAAGTGAGGTAAGAACGTAAGTTAAGAACGTGAGGTTAGAACTTGAGGTAAGAATGAGAGGTAAGAACGTGTCGTAAAAACGTGAGGTTTGAACGTGAGATTAAAACAACAGGTTAGAACGTGAGGTTAGAATGCGTGGAAAGAAGAAGAAGTTAGAACATGAGGTTAGAACATGAGATTAAATCGTGAGGTTAGAACGTGTTATAAAAACGTGAGGTTTGAATGTGAGATTAAAATTAGAATGAAATGTTAGAGCGTGAGGTTAGAACGCGTGGTAAGAATGAGAAGAGAGAACATCTACTGTCCCTGTTCAGACAGCAGGAGACCGAAACCTGATCCTGAAGAACTTAAAGACAGTAAAAGAGAGAACACGTCTCTGCCGACTGTTGTGTTCATACTCTCTGCTTACTCGACCAGCCTCCTGTGAGACATTAAAACATATCCGATGGCGTCTCTTGGCCCAGGGGGCGGTGCTGTTCTGTGTTTGTGTTAGAGGGTCACCTGATTAAGGACCACCCAGTTGGGGTCGATCTGGGCGTCGCCCTCTGGGTCCAGGATGACCGTCTGATAGGCTCTAAAGTCCGTCAGAGTGACCTCGGCGCTCTCTGGACACACATCAATCAAATCCATCACGGCGTCGTTATCAAAGTCGTTCTCGCAGACGTCTCCAACGCCGTTCACTGGAGAGAGAGACGGGAGGAGGCGGAGTCCAAACAGCTCAATGAAGTGTGTTTTATACGGAAAATATAAACTCAACCAGTCGAAAGAGACAGACAGATGGACAGTGTTCTTCCAGACTGTTACCGTCAGAGTCTTTCTGGTTGGGGTTGACGATGAGTCTGCAGTTGTCGTAGTCGTCGAGGATGCCGTCGTTGTCGTCGTCGTGGTCACAGTCGTCTCCGAGGCCGTCGTTGTCGGAGTCCAGCTGGGAGCTGTTGGGGATGTCTGGACAGTTGTCTCTGCTGTCCTGGTGGCCGTCTCCGTCCCTGCAGGAAGGCGAGACGCTCAGGATCTTATTTTAACCTTTTCGTTTGTCTGCATTTACATTTCCTGTACGGTAATAATCTATTAAACATATTCCATGTTATTCAAAGACAGAATGAAACCAAAGCTGCTGCTCTCGGAGGTTTTGTTGCTGTTTTATTCTTTTGACAAAATAAGTTCATCTGAATTAAGCAGGTTTTGACGTGGTACAGATTTGTGTGTGTGAGACATACGTGTCCACGTTGGTGTCACAAACGTCTCCCACCAGGTCGTTGTCGACGTCCGTCTGAAACAGAGAGACGTTTAGAAGACAGACCCTGAGTCTTGGTCCTGCTCTGCTGGGCCGACACTGTGTCCCTCAGACTGAGCGTCACGTTACACTCGATATGATGGAGCTAAAAATCAGGCAGAATCTGTACAGAGTCTGGTTGGTGTGACGTAGGCCAGCTCCTCTGTAAGACCAGGACCTGCCGTGATGTGCTGATCGGTCTGCTGAGGTCTGTCTGAAGCCTGATTTATACCTCTGTGTCGTGTCTACGCCGTAGCGTTATAGCAGCCACTGTAAAATAATCACCATGCGGCTCTTCTAGACTTTCAGAAAGTTATCGGACTGAATGGATCAAATTCTGATCATGTTGAGAGGATCGTCGCGTCCAAAAAATGGAAGCATCGTGTTACAGCCGCTGGATTGGCCGCTAGTGAAATTCAAAGCATGCAGCGCTTCCTGGAAGGCACGGAGGAAATGATGCTACCCAGCCAACCAATCACACTTCTTTCTGCAGCCGCTGGAGTCGCCCCCGGCCGGCTGCAAGAGAGAACGCAGGTTTTAGGGACTGTCGCGTTCGCATCAGTTTTCGTGGGTCCGCGTCGCTGCGACGTGCAGTTACATTTTTGGGAAGGTGCACGTCAAGCTACGGCGTAGATTTGACGTATAAGTCAGGTTTTAGACTGAAACGTGATGAACTCACGCCTGCTTCACCAGGATCAAAAAGACTTGGTCGAGTAAAGTGAGCCTCCTAGTTTTCACGTCTACTCAGCTGACTGCATTTCTGTCTTTGCAGCTTTCATCTGCAGCTGCTGTCCGTCCCTCACCTGATGGGATTTTAAACTTTAGCAAAGAAATAATATCTTGTATGCGTATAAATACAACTGAGCATCTGTACGTTTGGCTGTGTTTAAAGTCGAATGTAAATATAACTGGGTCAATGAAATGATGATGAAGAGGAAAAGGGCAAAGCTAACGACGCACAGGTCAAACAGTTTATGTGAACATCACACTCATCTGCAGCCAGCTGAACGATGGAGGAATTATTTCTAGTTAAACAGCTTATTGGCAAAGGTCTGTCTGTCTCTTTACCTGCATGGGGTTGCTGAGTTCAGGACAGCTGTCGCAGGCGTCTCCCACTCCGTCTCGGTCTCTGTCTGTCTGCATCGGGTTCGGCACCTTTGGACAGTTATCCAGAACGTTGGGAATCCCTGAACACAAAGACAAGAAAAGTTATTTTAAAGGCATTCAATAAATCTAACAATTACAAACGATATCGAAATATTCAGAGATTCAGAGATATTCATGAGGAGCAGGAGTTTGTTGCAGCAGCTCTTTATAGAGTCTGAACATAAAGTCCTTCCTTTGTTGTCTTAAAAGTGAAGCACCTTAAACCTGCGTCCTCTCTAGCGGCCAGCAGGGGGCGACTTAAACCTGCGTCCTCTCTAGCAGCCAGCAGGGGGCGACTTAAACCTGCGTCCTCTCTAGCGGCTGCAGAAAGAAGTGTGATTGTATAGAAGTCTGTGAGAAAATGTTTCTACTTGTCAGCTGATTTATTCCCTCAGTAAACACTTTCCTGATGAGTTTCTGGTCTCAGTCTCTAGTTTCAAGTCTTCTTCAACACAGCATGATGTTCATTTAGTAAATTATGGTCCCATTTAGAGGAACAGAGACCAGGAAGCAGGGGAGGCTTTAGGGCGGGGCTACAAGCTGATTGACAGGTCGCTACCATGGCAACTTGTCAATCAGGATAGAGGCGACTGGTATCCGCTGCTCTGTGAACGTTTAACCAGCGCCGCTGAAAAAGCTCATCAGGAGTCGGCTGCTCATTTTTCACTGAGTGCGTTTAGTTTTAAGCCTGTTTGTCGCTAACTAAAATTAGCATCCCAGCTAATATCACAGCTAACGTGAAGTAAAGTAGCACCTTGCTAACCAAGCAAGCTAGCTCCTCCCTCTCGTCCAAATATGGTCACATCTGGTTCCAGAAAACCAAGATGGTGGCAGTCAAAGTGCCAAACTGGAGGGTTCAAAACTGTAGTCCACAAACCAACGGGGGACGTCACGGCGGCTCCGCCCACTTCTTTTATACGTCTGTGTTTTAAAGATCGTCTCCTACCGTCTCCGTCAATGTCCTGGTCGCAGGCGTCTCCCTGTCCGTTGCTGTCCGTGTCCTTCTGGTCGCTGTTGGGGACGTTGGGACAGTTATCACAGGCGTCTCCGAACGAGTCGCTGTCTGAGTTCTGCTGGTCTTTGTTAGGGACCAACCGGCAGTTATCCTGAGGTCACATGATCACAGGAGTGTTGATTAATCACATGCTGACCGCAGCTTCAATTCATAGACTTGCAGCTTAACCTACACCTACAACGGCCCCTTGATTTTTCAGTCAGTGTATAATTCAGTATTTGAACATCCAATATTACATTAATTTATTTTAGCTGATGCTTTTATCCAAAGTGACTCACATGATTTGTGTCATATATGAGGTCGCACGCCTCTGGAGCAACGAGGGGTTAAGTGTGTTGCTCAGAGAGACAGTGGTGGATGTGTTGCAGTGGGAATCGAACCCAGGTCGCCCACACCAGAGGCAGGTGTCTTATCCAGGGCGCCATCTCCACCCATATGTTTGGCAGATTAACACTGCGGCAGCCGCAACATGGCGTGGTACTTTCTCACACACACAGTGTCTCACCTCCACGTTCTTGATGCCGTCTCCGTCTGCGTCCTCGTCACACTGATCTCCGATCCCGTCGTTGTCGGCGTCCTCCTGACCGGAGTTAGGCGTAAACACACAGTTGTCCTGGGGGAAGGAGACAGACGGTCACACACTCTCAGCCAATCAGTGACGACTACAGAAGAACGTGACGTCATGTGACGGGACAAAGTGTCGTGGGAGAAATAAGTTGATTAAAGCATTGAAATTTAAAACTTCAGAAAATCAACCACTGTTGTTGTTGACGCTTCCTGCTGTGCTGGTTCTCCACATCACACCGGCTCCTGGGATGTTTCAGAACAGATTTAAAGCTCTTCATGGCCTCCCTGCTGTTTCTTTGATGTTTTACTCCCGTGTGCACCGCCACACGCTCTGAGATTCTGCTCTCTGTTCCAGGGGCCCGCCTGAGACTCAAGGGGACAGTCTGCAGTCGGGAGCCCGAGGCCCTGGAACAGCCCGAGGAAATCAGGACGGCTGAGTCAGTTCCTTCTTTTATAGAAGAGCCTTTCCTGATTTGTCTTTACTTTATTTTTATTTTCTTTTAACTGTATTCCTCAAAAGTGTTTTTTGTTTTCTGTTTACAGTGTGTTCTATTTTCTGCTCATGAGGAAGCACTTAGTAACATGATGCTCTAGAAATAAAGATTATATTAAAATTGACATTAAGACAAGATTGTTATTCTTGTCTTCTTTCTGTTTTATTTTAAAGAGGTGGTATTCTGCTTTTAGGCTTTTCCCCTCCCCAAAGTGAGTTCCCACCTCCCACAGAAAACTCTGCTCTGAACTGAAAACAGCTCGTTTGTAGTCCAGCCGCTTCCCTTTCATCCCTGTGACGTCACAGGGATGAAAGCTAAACACGCCTCATATAACGCTCGCCGAGCGGCGACTCCGACACGCCCTCAGAAACAGCGAGCTGCAGCACACAGCTCTCCTCTCCCTTCCAAACACCAGCTACCCTCCAGGCAGTCAGTGGACATAAAGTTGTTCCTGTGATGTAGAGACAGAGCTCAGTTAAAACTTTATGGATACAGATTAATAACTCACCGCTCTGAAACTCTCGCTCCAGTCCAGTACGGCTGAACCCGAGCCGTTTACCGGCTTCTCGCCGACCCGCCCTTCTCTGCTTCTGATTGGCTAGTAGTCCTTAACTAGGAACTGAGCATGTGCAACTCCCAACAAAGATCATTTAGAGACAAGATGTATCACTCCATAGCTAAAACGAAGCCTTCAACACAGGCTGAAAAGAGGAGCTGCAGCAATGTGCAGTATGACAAAAATATAACCATGTAAACCTGCTCTGGTACAAACTCTAAATAAGATGAGGAACCTGAACATGAGCAGAACACCACCTCCTATAAGCTCAGATTTAACACTGACAGTGTGCAGGAGTTTCTTTGCAACCTTTGACCTTCTCGCTCCTTTGTGACGCACCCGTCTCACGTTATAGATGTGGGAGGTCCTTTTCTGTTCTGATGGATGTAAAATGGAAACAAAACCACACATGAGGATGATGAAAAAGAAGTTCTGTGGCTGACCTGTTTACAGTGTTTGTCGTTGTCCATGCAGGGCAGAGGGCGGTCGGGATACCCGTCGATGTCTGTGTCCACTCCACATGTGTTACCGTTACCGGCCCAACCCACGTTACACTGCATGCACACACACACACACACACACACACACACATCGGTTATAACAGGAACTGAACACAGCGACAGACTGAAAGCCTTTGAGCCAGGCAGCATCCTCTACTCACCATGCAGGCGACCTCGCCGTTCCTCTCCATGACGCAGTGGGCGTTGGAGTCACAGGGGTTAAAGGTCAACGCGGCACACGACTTCCTGGGGAAGCAACCTGACGTCTGGTTCCCGAGGAAACCAGGTTTACAGCCTCCACACTTATATGAGCCCTGAGAGAGAACAGCACAGGAGTTTATCTTCTGTATGACGACAGTCAGCTGAAGTTCAAACAAACTTTTCCAGGATAATCAAATTTTTTGAGATGCTCCTGTGCTGGGGCCCAAGCACCTCGGTGACACATTATCTAAAGATATAGGTACTCTGGATGACATCGCCAAAGTCCATTAAGACTCTTCAGCTGATCCAGAATGCTGCAGTACGTGTTCTGACAGGAAAAGAGATCATACTTCTCCTGTTTTAGCTTCTCTGCATTGGCTCCCAGTAAAATCCAATAGAATTTAAAATCATTCTTCTTACCTACAAAGCTCTTAATGGTCAGGCACCATCTTATCTTAAAGAGCTCATAGTACCTTACTACCCCACCAGAGCACTGCGCTCCCAGAATGCAGGGTTACTTGTGGTTCCTAGAGTCTCCAAAAGTAGACTAGGAGCCAGAGCGTTCAGCTATCAAGCTCCTCTCCTGTGGAACCAGGTTCCAGTTTGGGTTCAGGAGGCAGACACCATCTTCACATTTAAGAGTTGGCTTAAGACTTTCCTCTTTGATAAAGCTTATAGTTAGGGCTGGCTCAGGTGAGTCCTGAACCATCCCTTAGTTATGCTGCTATAGGCCTAGACTGCCGGGGGATTTCCCATGATGCACTGAGCTCCTCTCTCCTCTACTTTCTCT
>NC_060152.1:34903755-34911586 GCF_021292245.1 Micropterus dolomieu | reverse complement strand
AGGCTAGGACCCCCCTAGTTAAAGCTAGGACCCCTCTAGTTAAGGCTAGGACCCCCCTAGTTAAAGCTAGGACCCCTCTAGTTAAGGCTAGGACCCCCCTAGTTAAAGCTAGGACCCCTCTAGTTAAGGCTAGGACCCCCCTAGTTAAAGCTAGGACCCCTCTAGTTAAGGCTAGGACCCCTCTAGTTAAGGCTAGGACCCCCCAAAAGAGGCGAAACCAACAGTTCAGGGGGGTCTTTCTCACCTGTATTTGTAAATACTACAATATACTTCCTGTACTCTCTTATATATATCAGATTTCAGACACCCCTAAAACGGACCGTACCATTTCCTAACCTTGATGCATCACACGCTAATGGAGACGCAGCAGGTGAATGTCAGCAGATAGCTACCCAGCTGCTGTAATTCACTTATCTTTCCCATCTTCAGAGATTCATAATGAGCTTTTCTTTTACTTAAAATGAGCCGTCTGATGTGAGCTGAGACTCCTCCAGACCCTGTCATCTCATATTTGATGTAACTGGCAGCTAACACTGGTGTTTGTACATCAACATAGAGTTTATTATTGCATTTCAAGTCTTTCGTGAGTCCTTTCACACTAAACATGGCCTTTGTTTTAAAACTCTGGAATTGTGACTGCTGCTTTACTGGACGCAGATTAGAAAGGAGATTTTTGCTGATAAAGAGCAAGTTGAAAGTTTAAGCTGGATGAGAATGATAAAAATGAGGAATTAGAGATGATAACGTGTCTTTAGTTCTGTAGCAGCACTGTGTGGCTCTGTTCTGAGCGCCCACCACGGTCGGCTGGTCGGCTGTTGTGGGTCTGACCTGCTGGCTTGACCTCTGACTACAGAAGCTGTCGTGTTCACCCGTGAACTGGTGGAGTGAATCTGATTTATTTATTTGCAGACTGCAGACATTAGTTAAATAAGTGAGGATATTGGAAGCTTTGTAATTGTAGCTGACTGCAGCCCTGTGCTGGGTTTCCTTCTGGACCTGGATAAAAAGCTGACCCCCCCGGCTGTCACTGTATCATCCTGCTTCTCTTGTCTCCCGTGTGCGTAGCGAGTGAGTGGGCCAGCGAATGAAAGAGATGTGAAGAAAGTTACGTGTTATATGTGAGCGTTAATAAAGTCTGCCGTTTCCCCAGCTGCTGGAAAAGGCGGTTGGCGCTCGCCAACATCTCCCTGACACCCCCTGTACAGCACGCCTTTTGGCTGCTAAGTTAATATTAGCTAAATTAGTAACGAAGCAGAGTTAATTATTTGTGCGTCATTACTGCCGAGCTGCTGTACAGCTGTGTCCTGTACGTTACATCCTGATGGTTAAATCATATTTCCGAGGAGTCTGAAAGCTGGTCGTTAAATAAAGGACGGTGACCAGCAGGCGCTGAGCCTGGTGAAGTAAATTAGGGATGTAAACTCGTCTTTTAAGGGAGACGTTTCTTTTGGATTTTAATGTGCAAATTAAACTCTTATCACATAGGAAAAAAAAAAAAAGTCAATAATCAATAATCATTTCATAAACCCAACTGTGAGATTCCCACCCCTAATATGCATGTATTTTAGTACCTATGTATCGTGATATTTTGCTCCGTTTGGCAGCCCTCTATTAATAAATCTGACCTCGACTCTGTCTGATTTTATCCTCACATATACAGAACAAGTAGTTTTTGATGTCTGTAGTCAGAGAAAAGGTTGGTCACTGTGTTTTACTGCAGATGAATTCACCATTATGTATTTATGAAGTAAGAAAGAGTTCACAGCAGACACCAACAAGCCGCTGTTGCTGCAGGTAAAATCATTATTTTGTGATCACGACATCATCAGACAAAATCGGCATGAATACAGTTTGATGAGCCGTGAGATCGACTGGACGGACATCTAAAGTTAACGTTCTGTAGAACGTTAAATAACTCTGCTAATGAGAAGCTGCGCAGACTGAAACCATAGAGCCGGAGCTCAGCAGGATGCTGGACTGCAGGAATATTCAAAAACATTCAAAGAGGTCCGGAACGTCACGACGACTAACTTGGGTTATTATTCAGTACCGTGACGTACAGCTGACTGTCAAATCTAATATTTCTACAATATTTAGTTTTCACAACAAACTGGAGGGATAATAAATCCTAATTAAAGCTGCAAGCAGCGATGAGCCGGTCCGAACGCCTCCCGCTCGTCGGGGCGTACCGCACCCGTGTATCCGTTGCGTGCGTCCTGTCATTTTGAAGGGACACAGTGAACAGTAGGTGGCGTTATCGCTGTAATAGAAGCGTGGCATGTAGATGTCTACAGGGCAGGATTATATATATAATATTCTTGATGTTTGTGTAAATACAGAGTGAGAATGGGAGAACAGCACAGAGCTCGTTGTTACTGTGTGATTATAGAGGATACTTTAACACAGCCCTAATATTACTGTGTAACTACAGGAGAACAAGTGGATTTTTTACAACTCTCTGCTCACCTCAGTCTTGTGTAATGTGAAATGAAAAACTACATCATTTTATTGATTGCACATCATCAGCCCAGTGCCGCTGCGCTTTATTCTGGTTTTATTGTTCCTAAATAAAAAGGTTTGTCACAGCTAAATCAGATGAGAGTCATTCTTTTTTTCATTATTGCTAAAGTAGCTGCCTTCACATCCAGAGGTCTAAAGATCTGTTGCTCTTAACTGAGGACTGTTTATTCATTGTAGACAATGAACTTCAGGATGTAGCTGTTCACAAACACTGTACAGTACGTAGCCTAAGGAACAATCCCTGTCTTATAGCAGACTCAGACTTGAACTGGTCACCTTATCATCGCAACAGTTGCCCCCCCGAGAGATTTGCCACTGATTACAAGCATCCTCCAGCTTCTTGTTTCATGGTGAATAATGACAAGTCACAAGCTTGACAACCTTCTATCTTTTAGTTCTTAAGGCTTTTTTGAGACAGTTTTGAGCCAAACTGGATCATCCTGCTGGGAGGAGCAACACAACCAACTGACGACGACGAGACGATCGGAACACTTGCGATCGGTCTGACAGTTTCCTGAGACGCTAAACCAGGACAGTAAATGCTAGAAAAGCTGCGCGGGTTAAAATAGAAACGCTCCGTCACGAGTTAGTAATTCTCAATAATACATCGGGGGTTAGTCCAGGTTTGGATCTGGACCGCAGTCTGCCAATTAGTGACCTCTGCAGTACATGTTTACTGCTGTTGTGATAAAAGCGTAATGTTTGTCCTGAGGGTGGCGCTAGAGGAAAGGTCACGGGGTTCATCCTCTGTGGAGCAGGAACACAGACAGAAGACTTGAGGAACATGTGATCTGTTCTTTAGGTTTTCACTGGAGAAAAGTGGAAATAAGGAACTAAGTGAAAGCGAGTTTGAGAAGAAGAACCTGAAAGCAGCAGCAGCAGCAGGAGCAGAAGAAGAAGAAGTGTGTGGCTGCAGTGAGTAAATGTTGACTCTGCAGCTCTGAGCTTCTTCAGCAGCTCTCCTGTGGTTGTGGTCTGTAACTAACCTACCGCAGCGCGGAGGCACCGAGCATGCTGGGTAATGTCTTCCAGCTGCCTGTCGGCTGCAGAGCGCAGGCGGAGGGGCAGCGTTCGGCTCAGAGACGGAGGGGAAAGGAAAACTCCAGCCAGAGGTCACAGAGACTCAGTCGGGAGGAGGAAGGTCTGAGAGAGTCCTGCAGTGACATCATCATCATCAGCATCATCATCATCCGGCCCGTAAACCACCAGCAGCAGACGGAGCTGCGGTTCGGCTGCAGGGAGGAATCAAACCTGTGTGTCGACTGTTCTTTAATCATTCTGTTTCAGAACCCAAACAGGGAAGAGAAAAGCTCAGTGACCCGGGTTAATACGTGTTCTGACATCAGGATTCCCTTGTTGCAGAGGCTGTAATGCACTGATCCATCTCGCCGCAGCCTGGAGAAAAAACCCTTTAGAGCGGTGGTTCTTAACCTGGGGGCCGGGACCCCCTGGGGCCGCGAGGATGCTGCTATAGTCAGTAACAGAAAAAAACAACTTCAAAATAATGTTTTGCAATGTTTAATCCAGCAGGTGGCGCCGATGCCAACCGCTAAAAGAAGAATCAGACAGAATCAGCTGTCCTGTCAGTCTAATCAAACATCTGTAATCTTTGGTTTACCGCTAATTAATAACTCTGAGTCTGAGTCTTTTGTTGCTAAAAACATCTGCCAAACTGTGTGAGGTGTTCAAACGCCCTCAGAAAGGGGAGACGCCGCTGGTTCAGGAGCTTCGTCTTAATGATGGTCGGTTTAAGTCTTATTTTAGGATGAGTCAGGGACAGTTTGTCTCCGGACAATTCGTGAAATATTTTCAACTTCTAAAAGGGGTCAGACTGCCAGAAAAGTTAAGAACCCTGCTTTAGAGACGAATGTCAGTTTTTGAGCTTTCGGAGCTTCGATGGTAATTAAGAGCAAATAACTGAAGCTTCGCAGAACTCTTGTGCGTTTATCCTTCCGTCCCGCCACTCGGCCGCCATCTTGGCAACGCCTCCGGGCAGCTATTTCAGACTAACACCACCAGGCTCCTGTCTGAATGAATGGGCGGAGCGCCAGAGCTGCACTTTCTCTGGTCACCGGGACACAAAAACTACATGAACACATATAAAATCGCTGAAACATTTTGACGACTTTGCACAGTTGACTGTTAAAAGCAGACGATGGCTTTCTAGCGGGAGGGTGAGAGGCGACTTGAGGATCATCACGAATACATAGTTTGTGAAATTCTGCCTAATGTGGGGACGGACGCAGCTTCTGCACACGATACGACACCCAGGTGGTCTGAAAAGCAGTTCGGATAAAAGACTGAGAAAACAGCTCTTTTGTTTTCAAGTGTTTGTGTCAGCTGGTTCTGGTTCTGAAGAGGACCGCCCCCCCTCCCAGCAGCTCCCGTCCTGCTGAGGTTAAAGAGGATTATCGCCTCTGCAGGAATGTGTCTCGGCTGCAGCTTCCTGTTGTTAAAGGAGTTTTTCCAGTCGGCTGCAGAGCTGCGAGCCTCAGACTCTGGACCCGCTCTGAACCAGGAACCTGAACGATACCTCATGTTCTGGAATAAACTACATGTTCTAAAACTGAACACTCAGCCTGCGTCTGATTGGCCAGCCTCCAAAATAAAACCTTGAATTTATTTATTTTCCTGTTTTTAATCATCTTTAATCGTTTAATCTAATGGAATTATAATACACTGATCAGCCCTGATGCATGCTGGGAAGGTTACCTGTTTTCTGAGGTGGATGATGATGTCAGAGGGCCTGGACAGAGTCTCTTTCTGATTGATCCTCAGAGCAGGAAGTGACCCTTTGAAAGCAGAAAAAACAACATGAACATCATCAGCGGATGATTGTTTCCTCTTCTTCACGTGTTTCTGAGCGTGAACGCGTCTCACCGCTGGGACTCCTCCAGGGGTTGGAGATCTTCCGCACTTTGAGAGGAGCTCCTGCAAACTGAGCGTAGGCCTGCAGACACAAAGCAGCAGATCAACGCCACAGCAGAGCGGCGAAGAGAAACATGATGATAAAAATCCATCTCAGTGAAGCATCCGAACTTCTGACTCTGTCTCTTCTACAGGACTCAGTGCTAACAATTCAATCTAAACAATAATAATAATAATAATTGACCCCGATACGTCCTGAACAACATTTTTCAGTGTAAAAGCCTCCTTGTCAGTCCTGGTGTCCAGCAGTTAACTGCGGGCGAAACCTCTGGCTGAATGTTTTTATTTTTCCCGTTTTAAGTCCAAAAATCCGCCTATTCGACTCTCGTCGGGCGCCATCTTGATTGTTGCGCATTACCTGGGAGCTTCCTGCTCTCATCTTTTCTGCAGAGGAAACGTGCCGCTTTGGAACACACGGTCTTATTCGCCATTTTGTGGCCGACCCGTTGGAGACGCATCGACCCGCAGGTACCAAATGGAAGGGGATGCTCTGTTCTCACGCTACAGGCCTGTAAAGCGTCGGTGTGCTTCTGCTGACGGGAATGTTGATGGATATTCACTGTTTTTATCAATATTTCAATGTTTTGTTATTTGGAACTTTGTTTTATGAACAGAAAAAGAGTTTCAAAGATAACTCCCAATAAAAGTCAACATTTAAATTTAGGTGCATTATAATCTACCTAATGATGGGGGGGGGGGGGGGGATATGAATACTTAATATAAAACTTAATATACTTAATATATGAAAAACCTAATTCAACAGGACATTTCTGACAATGACAACAATCTAACGCAGTAGCAACACAAAGGAGTTGGTCGACACGCACACATTAGCATGGCTCAGGTTTGTCAGCCTTTCTGAAAGCGCCGGAGTTTGACGCCCTGAGATGAGAACAGACAACAACACACGAGTTTATGAACAGACACATTTGTGGAAAACTTCTCTGACTGACAGGACCGTCAGCCTGTTTTCAAACTTGAGAAAATGGCGGCCGAGGAAGCTGCTGTGGTCATAAAAGTAAAAGTATGTTGAAAAAGTAAACTGAATTGAGCAAACAAGCCAGCTAAAAAAAGGGATCTCTACATTTACATTTACGAAACATCTCTAGAAGGTAAAAAAGTCTTGCTTTCTGAAAATTTGTTTTGCACTCAATACAAGAAAAGTTGATCATATTTAAGATTAGTCACAAATGTTCTGAGTTCAACTGAAGGAAATATAATAAGTGAGATACAGAATCTGTCAAGATTGTTTAAAAAAATGACCATCAGATGATCAGCCTCAAACATCTGACAGACCCGTAGATTAGTAGACCGACACAAACTATAGAACTGCAAGTACACTCTCCAGGTTTAGAGTCTGCGGGGGTTCAGACTGGAGAGGGACTGAGAGGCCTCGACAGTGTGGTGCTGATGGGAAACCTCGTCCCACAATGCAATGCACAAAGAAAAAACAGGTGGAAACTCTGTCTTACAGTAAGACTTTCTTCCTCTTAGTGAAGTTTAACATTTTGCATCATCTGGAGTTTGTTAAAAATAAAAAGTGCACATGAAGCCCTGTCTGAAAGGAGGCCGGTCTGCAGTGTTGGACATGACTCAGTTCTTCTGGAAATAAAAAATAAAAGCTTCATTCAAATTTTACAACCAGAAAAACTGAGGAAGAATTTCCTCATAAATCTGCAGCCGTGAAGTCAGAGTTTGTTCCACCAAGAGAAACAGGCGGCACACGGCCGACTGGCTGCGGGTAGTGCTCACGATGTGGGGCTGAAACAACGGCATGAACCAAATCAGGCTGAATAACAGACTGAAACAACAAGTTGAAACAACACAGGCTGAATAACAGACTGAAACAACAAGTTGAAACAACACAGGCTGAATAACGGGCTGAAACAACACAGGCTGAAATGACACAGGCTGAAACGACACAGGCTGAAACAGTGGAAACAACACAGGCTGAATAACGGGCTGAAACAACACAGGCTGAAACAACACAGGCTGAATAACGGGCTGAAACAACAAGCTGAAACAACACAGGCTGAAACAGTGGAAACAACAGGCTGAATAACGGGCTGAAACAACAAGCTGAAACAACACAGGCTGAAACAGTGGAAACAACAGGCTGAATAACGGGCTGAAACAACAAGCTGAAACAACACAGGCTGAAACAGTGGAAACAACAGGCTGAATAACGGGCTGAAACAACAAGCTGAAACAACACAGGCTGAAACAACGGCATGAAACAACACAGGCTGAATAACAGGCTGAAACAACAAGCTGAAACAACACGCTGAAACAACAAGCTGAAACAACACAGGCTGAATAACAGGCTGAAACAACAAGCTGAAACAACAAGCTGAAACAACACAGGCTGAATAACGGGCTGAAA
>NC_060152.1:34901990-34903655 GCF_021292245.1 Micropterus dolomieu | reverse complement strand
GAAACAACAAGCTGAAACAACACAGGCTGAAACAGTGGAAACAACAGGCTGAATAACGGGCTGAAACAACAAGCTGAAACAACACAGGCTGAAACAGTGGAAACAACAGGCTGAATAACGGGCTGAAACAACAAGCTGAAACAACACAGGCTGAATAACGGGCTGAAACAACAAGCTGAAACAACACAGGCTGAAACAGTGGAAACAACAGGCTGAATAACGGGCTGAAACAACAAGCTGAAACAACACAGGCTGAAACAGTGGAAACAACAGGCTGAATAACGGGCTGAAACAACAAGCTGCAACAACACAGGCTGAAACAACGGCATGAAACAACAAGCTGAAACAACACAGGCTGAATAACGGGCTGAAACAACAAGCTGAAACAACACGCTGAAACAACAAGCTGAAACAACACAGGCTGAATAACGGGCTGAAACAACACAGGCTGAATAACGGGCTGAAACAACACAGGCTGAATAACGGGCTGAAACAACACAGGCTGAATAACAGGCTGAAACAACAAGCTGAAACAACACGCTGAAACAACACAGGCTGAATAACAGGCTGAAACAACAGGCTGAAACAACACAGGCTGAATAACAGGCTGAAACAACAAGCTGAAACAACACGCTGAAACAACACAGGCTGAATAACAGGCTGAAACAACAAGCTGAAACAACAAGCTGAAACAACAAGCTGAAACAACACAGGCTGAATAACGGGCTGAAACAACAAGCTGAAACAACACAGGCTGAATAACGGGCTGAAACAACAAGCTGAAACAACACAGGCTGAATAACGGGCTGATACAACGGGCTGAAACAGTGGAAACAACAGGCTGAATAACGGGCTGATACAGTGGAAACAACAGGCTGAATAACGGGCTGAAACAGTGGAAACAACACGCTGAATAACGGGCTGAAACAACAAGCTGCAACAACACAGGCTGAAACAACGGCATGAAACAACACGCTGAATAACAGGCTGAAACAACAAGCTGAAACAACACGCTGAAACAACAAGCTGAAACAACAAGCTGAAACAACAAGCTGAAACAACACAGGCTGAATAACAGGCTGAAACAACAAGCTGAAACAACACGCTGAAACAACAAGCTGAAACAACACAGGCTGAATAACGGGCTGAAACAACAAGCTGAAACAACACAGGCTGAAACAACAGGCTGAAACAACACAGGCTGAATAACGGGCTGAAACAACAGGCTGAAACAACACAGGCTGAATAACAGGCTGAAACAACACAGGCTGAATAACAGGCTGAAACAACACAGGCTGAAACAACACGCTGAAACAACAAGCTGAAACAACAAGCTGAAACAACACAGGCTGAATAACAGGCTGAAACAACAAGCTGAAACAACACAGGCTGAATAACAGGCTGAAACAACAAGCTGAAACAACACAGGCTGAATAACAGGCTGAAACAACAAGCTGAAACAACACGCTGAAACAACAAGCTGAAACAACACAGGCTGAATAACAGGCTGAAACAACAAGCTGAAACAACAAGCTGAAACAACAAGCTGAAACAACACAGGCTGAATCAACAAGCTGAAACAACACAGGCTGAATAACGGGCTGAAACAACAAGCTGAAACAACACAGGCTGAATAACGGGCTGATACAACGGGCTGAAACAGTG
>NC_060152.1:34898590-34901970 GCF_021292245.1 Micropterus dolomieu | reverse complement strand
AAACAGTGGAAACAACAGGCTGAATAACGGGCTGAAACAACAAGCTGAAACAACACAGGCTGAAACAGTGGAAACAACAGGCTGAATAACGGGCTGAAACAACAAGATGCAACAACACAGGCTGAAACAACGGCATGAAACAACACAGGCTGAATAACAGGCTGAAACAACAAGCTGAAACAACACGCTGAAACAACAAGCTGAAACAACACAGGCTGAATAACAGGCTGAAACAACAAGCTGAAACAACAAGCTGAAACAACACAGGCTGAATAACGGGCTGAAACAACAAGCTGAAACAACACAGGCTGAAACAACAGGCTGAAACAACAAGCTGAAACAACACGCTGAAACAACAAGCTGAAACAACACAGGCTGAATAACAGGCTGAAACAACAAGCTGAAACAACAAGCTGAAACAACACAGGCTGAATAACGGGCTGAAACAACAAGCTGAAACAACACAGGCTGAAACAACACAGGCTGAATAACAGGCTGAAACAACAGGCTGAAACAACACAGGCTGAATAACAGGCTGAAACAACACAGGCTGAATAACAGGCTGAATAACAGGCTGAAACAACACAGGCTGAATAACAGGCTGAAACAACACAGGCTGAATAACAGGCTGAAACAACACAGGCTGAATAACAGGCTGAAACAACACAGGCTGAATAACAGGCTGAAACAACAAGCTGAAACAACAAGCTGAAACAACACAGGCTGAATAACGGGCTGAAACAACAAGCTGAAACAACACAGGCTGAATAACGGGCTGGAACAACAAGCTGAAACAACACAGGCTGAATAACGGGCTGAAACAACAAGCTGAAACAACACAGGCTGAATAACGGGCTGATACAACGGGCTGAAACAGTGGAAACAACAGGCTGAATAACGGGCTGATACAGTGGAAACAACAGGCTGAATAACGGGCTGAAACAGTGGAAACAACACGCTGAATAACGGGCTGAAACAGTGGAAACAACAGGCTGAATAACGGGCTGAAACAGTGGAAACAACACGCTGAATAACGGGCTGAAACAACGGGCTGAAACAACACAGGCTGAAACAACAAGCCGAAACAACAAAGGCTGAATAACTGGCTGAAACAACACAGGCTGAATAACTGGCTGAAACAACACAGGCTGAATAACGGGCTGAAACAACGGCCCCAAACAGCAGAGCTGCAGACGACCTCATGCTCCTCCACCTCTCCGTCTGTCCAACAGTTAACAGCTAATTCACCATCAGGAGGTGTTGGCGGTCACTTTGTGAAGCCCCGCCTCCTCTCCAACCCTCCGCTATCCTGTAGCAACATGTTCATGATCGCCTGATCGAAACAAATATTGATATCTGGGTGTTTAAAAATCTCCCATATAACATAAACAAGTCGTAAACAACAATCTTTTTATAAAGAATTGTGACCAAGATACATTTCACAGTGTGAAAATCACCGTGTCTCTTTCTGATGATCATGAAGTGTAAATCAGTCATTCAGGGAAAGTACATAATGTACACAGAGTACTGCACGTTCGTGTACTAACAGTAAGTATCTGAATTGAGACACAGTTAAGGTTTGTGTTTTGCTAGCTGGCCATATCGCTGCGTTTTGTTGATACATGTTCAAAGTCATGTCGATGAGCTCATCAGTATCACTTTTCATGAACTGACCAATCACAGACTGGAGGGGGCGGGACATTAAGACAGACAGGCCGGCCACCAGGTAGAGCATTTTTCTGCACAAGAATTTAATGAATAAAAACACAAAATGAAACTGCTGTTACTGGAATTAATATTTTACTAGAGGTAAGTTATCTGAAATATAATAATATGTGAAAGTATATGAACAACATTAATATATATATATATAAATAAAGAAATAAATAAAAAGTACACATTTTATTTAATGTTATAATATTATACTAATACATTACATTTCTACTTGTTCAGGTTGTGGATCGAGTCTCTGCAGAGGACAGATTTAGCCGCCTCCTCCTGTTTTACTGAAGTTATTGTTAGAAATCTTGTTCAGCGTGCTGTGGGCTGTGTTGGTGCTGCTGGTGGACCGTGGATCTGTTCCTGATTAAAAACTACAAGTCCCACACGCCACAAGCCGCGAAGCACCAACCAGAGCTTTCTGATCCTGAGTCCAGATACACACTCGCAGTATTAAATACTATGTGCTCGTTAGCGTGGAGCCCTGCAGCGGTTTGGAAAAACTGGCGGTGATTCCCAGCAGCCACAGATTAGTGTTTTCCAACCGCTCCATCGTTACCCAGACTGCACTGCTGCCCTGCGCTCAGATCTCAGTCCAACACAAACATGTTTCAGGTTTAAGGGTTCAGAGGAGCAGGGTGGCCCTCAGCGCGGTCTGCAGGCGGGATCACTGCTTCCAGCTTGTCACCAGACTCCCAGGAACACATCAGTCATGGAAACCGTCTGCAGCACCGGTGCATCCTGGGTAACCACGAGTCCAGTCTTTAACTAAAGCGTGACTCGTCTGTCTTTCAGCATTTAGAACACGTTTGAAAACACTTTGACTTTGATTCTTGCTAATCAATACTAAGGCTGATCCATACAGACGCCGCCTCACCTGCTCTGACATCACAAGACATTATGAGACTTTAGGAACTGAGACTAGCGATTATTCCCATTAACCTGCGGACTAATTCCTCCACCAATCAATGAACTGATGTCCTCGCATTTAACGGCCTGGTTCGTTTATGTAAACAACACAGCAAAGGTCGATCGATCGCGGATCGGCGTGATCCTGTGGGAACAGGACTAACGGCAGCCGGAGCACCGATCGATCGGCGCTGCCTCCCGTCACACTGTGACCAAACCGATTCTGGATCAACGCTAATGAAGCAGCCTGCTGTCGGGAGGAAGTGCTGAAGTACAGAACCGACAGCAGCATCACACAGCAAAGGCACCCTGTTATTGATTACTTATCGACGGAATGATTCGCTGGGGACCCCCTGCAAACCCCTCAAGGACCCCCTTTGAGAACCACTGTGAGGCCTAACAGGGTCCGGTGGGTCTGGGTGTGAGGAGTGGAGCGGATCTGGACCTTTTGTTGATCCGGCTCTTTATGCAGAGCAGGAGTACAAGTACTGTACAAGTACTGTGGTATTTACTCAGAGCGAGTCCGTCCCAGCGGTTAAAGCTACTTAGCTGCCATCTGGTGGTCGTGTGAGGAGCTGCACCCTGCACATGTGATTTCAGATATCAGACCAGCTTTGTTACCCAGCAGGTTTACAACACAAGGAATTAGCTTTAAGTCGCTTTGGATAAAAGCGTCAGCTGAATGAATAAAAGTAATAAACATCTATAAAATTGAAAAGTAAAGAATAATTAAGAATATGGCAGTCTGAGCT
>NC_060152.1:34883950-34898490 GCF_021292245.1 Micropterus dolomieu | reverse complement strand
ATAAAGAAATAAATAAAAAGTACACATTTTATTTAATGTTATAATATTATACTAATACATTACATTTCTACTTGTTCAGGTTGTGGATCGAGTCTCTGCAGAGGACAGATTTAGCCGCCTCCTCCTGTTTTACTGAAGTTATTGTTAGAAATCTTGTTCAGCGTGCTGTGGGCTGTGTTGGTGCTGCTGGTGGACCGTGGATCTGTTCCTGATTAAAAACTACAAGTCCCACACGCCACAAGCCGCGAAGCACCAACCAGAGCTTTCTGATCCTGAGTCCAGATACACACTCGCAGTATTAAATACTATGTGCTCGTTAGCGTGGAGCCCTGCAGCGGTTTGGAAAAACTGGCGGTGATTCCCAGCAGCCACAGATTAGTGTTTTCCAACCGCTCCATCGTTACCCAGACTGCACTGCTGCCCTGCGCTCAGATCTCAGTCCAACACAAACATGTTTCAGGTTTAAGGGTTCAGAGGAGCAGGGTGGCCCTCAGCGCGGTCTGCAGGCGGGATCACTGCTTCCAGCTTGTCACCAGACTCCCAGGAACACATCAGTCATGGAAACCGTCTGCAGCACCGGTGCATCCTGGGTAACCACGAGTCCAGTCTTTAACTAAAGCGTGACTCGTCTGTCTTTCAGCATTTAGAACACGTTTGAAAACACTTTGACTTTGATTCTTGCTAATCAATACTAAGGCTGATCCATACAGACGCCGCCTCACCTGCTCTGACATCACAAGACATTATGAGACTTTAGGAACTGAGACTAGCGATTATTCCCATTAACCTGCGGACTAATTCCTCCACCAATCAATGAACTGATGTCCTCGCATTTAACGGCCTGGTTCGTTTATGTAAACAACACAGCAAAGGTCGATCGATCGCGGATCGGCGTGATCCTGTGGGAACAGGACTAACGGCAGCCGGAGCACCGATCGATCGGCGCTGCCTCCCGTCACACTGTGACCAAACCGATTCTGGATCAACGCTAATGAAGCAGCCTGCTGTCGGGAGGAAGTGCTGAAGTACAGAACCGACAGCAGCATCACACAGCAAAGGCACCCTGTTATTGATTACTTATCGACGGAATGATTCGCTGGGGACCCCCTGCAAACCCCTCAAGGACCCCCTTTGAGAACCACTGTGAGGCCTAACAGGGTCCGGTGGGTCTGGGTGTGAGGAGTGGAGCGGATCTGGACCTTTTGTTGATCCGGCTCTTTATGCAGAGCAGGAGTACAAGTACTGTACAAGTACTGTGGTATTTACTCAGAGCGAGTCCGTCCCAGCGGTTAAAGCTACTTAGCTGCCATCTGGTGGTCGTGTGAGGAGCTGCACCCTGCACATGTGATTTCAGATATCAGACCAGCTTTGTTACCCAGCAGGTTTACAACACAAGGAATTAGCTTTAAGTCGCTTTGGATAAAAGCGTCAGCTGAATGAATAAAAGTAATAAACATCTATAAAATTGAAAAGTAAAGAATAATTAAGAATATGGCAGTCTGAGCTGCACTTCTTAGATTTCATTTGGATTTTCACTGATGATAAATAGGGATGGGGATCGATACCCGGTTCTAAAAGGACCCGGTTCCAAAATTCAATGAGGTCTGAGCTTCTCGCTATGTTATTGAGACTAGTCCTCATTGGTTAGCAGGTCTCTCACACAAGGATGACAACGGCATGAATCTGTAACTGCACGACTGTTTAAAACGGGTCAGATGTAAAATTAACCTACAATTTAATCGCCGTCTTCACGATTAGCTAATCGCGTTCTTTCAAATCGCAATTTGGATTTGAAAAGGATTAATCGTTCAGCCCTACTTTCTTATCCATCACGTGTCAAATTAAACCAGATTTGACGCTCATTATAGGACTAGTCTCAATAACATAGCGAGAAGCTCAGACCTCATAGAATTTTGGAACCGGGTCCTTTTAGAACCGGGTATCGATCCCCATCCCTATTTATCATCAGTGAAAATCCAAATGAAATCTAAGAAGTGCAGCTCAGACTGCCATATTCTTAATTATTCTTTACTTTTCAATTTTATAGATGTTTATTACTTTTATTCATTCAGCTGACGCTTTTATCCAAAGCGACTATATATATATATACTACAAAATATAAAACTTCCTGTTGCCTCTGTCTGGTGCAGCAATGATGATACAGTGAATAGTGAATATTCTCTCTGACCAATCAGCAGTCTGTCTGTTTTCACGTCACATTTTAGTTTCCCTCAGCTCGACGGAGGTGATACGAAAAAAAAGTACCTGGAAGCAGGAACAGGTGCAACATTTCTACAATGGAAACCCAAACAAAGGCGAGTCGAGCCAAAGGGCCTCCGCTCAGACTAGCTTGGTTTGAGGGCGTGCCTGACCCCGCTAGACGCTCGGCGAGCTTTATGATGCGTTTTCATTGTGACGTCACAAGTAAAGGAAGTGAAGTCTGGACTACAAACCAGCTGTTTTCAGTTCGGAGCAGAGTTTTCTGTGGGAGATGGGAACTCCCTTTGGGCTTTTTCACTTTGCAAACCTGTTACAGCAAAAAAAAAGGTTTATAACGGTTTATAGGGGAAAAGGCCAAAAAGCAGAATATGAACTCTTTAAATCACGGCTGCCAGTTTCATCACAGAGCTGCTAAAATGTGCCGAAGCCGTTTCACAGAGTTTTGTACCGAAAACCACAAATAAAATGAACTTTAGCAGAACCTGATATTTTATTTATTTGTTGATTTTTCTCCAGTATTCACATATTATTTAAATTAATCTTTTGGTCGATAAATACACTTTCCTAAAGATGATGTCATCACGCGTCTTATTCTGTCTGAACAGCCCAAATATATTCGGTTACCACGGCGACTCCTGTCAACGATCCCTTTATTACAACGTGATAAGAGAATGAAACGATGACATCATTACATAATGAATAAGTTTAGATTCATTTATTTCGTTGTTTTTGAACCTTTCATGAAGAGTTTCTGTCTGTGTGGAAGGAAGCTGATAAAACTGATGTTCAATTTATACACGACCCTCTGATCGATTAATCGATTAATCAGGAAGCTCGTGTTGTCCACGCCGCCTGTGACGTCATCCAATGACGACACGAGGTTGACGTTTGAAACCGGAAACGTTTGGAAAAGTGACGCAACTCTCAGATTAATCAACACAGAAACCCACCGATTAACACGCACGCGCAAACACACACGCACGCACGCACGCGCGCACCCAGAGTTCCCTGCGGGTCTCTTCACTGAGCTGTTAGCATGCTAACGTTAGCAGCGGTTACCGTGAGATTTAACGCGCGTTTCTGCGCGTGAACGGGACCACCGGACCGCCGGTGAGCCGGTCCGGTCCGGTGCGAACGGGGACTCACCAGAACCACCAGAGAGTCCGTGTCGACGGACGGTAAACCCCAGTCTCCTTCCCAGCAAAACAACTCGTCGGGCGCCGCCATCTTCAGCCGGGACGATGACCTTTCACACCGGAAGAGGAGCTTCACCAGTTGACTGCCAAAATAAAATAGAAATCTAATCAAAATGGAATCGATCTTAGATTTTTATTTTAAAACATACATAGGTGTGATTCACACCGGGGACGCTTTTTGAAAGCATTTGCTAAAAGCTTCCGGAAAAAAACAACAAAAAATGTTAAATAGCAAATAAAAGTTCTATGAGAAATACTTTAATGTAAATACAGAAGAAAAAAACAAGCTGCTGATTATATTCAATAATATTTTTATATAATGAATTGTCACCGGCCACCTGAATTTTGTGTTTCCCTTCCTTCCCACCACAGGAAATCCACCATCTCTAGAATGCAGGAAATCAAGAGTTTAATGCTCAAAACCTTCTGGAGGAACCCAGACCCCCCAAATCAATTAGCCTGTTTCATCAAAGAATATTTCTTCTAAACAGCATTGGAGTATCTTCTTGTCTCGTTCTCGAGACTCCAGTTTTGTGCTTTCTCACGTGTTTCGTCACATCCCTCATATGAGCCTTTAAATGTCCCCAACAGAAAGTGACGCCCTTGAAAACACACACATATATACATATAGGTAACATGGGGTCAGACCGGGTCAGACCGGGTCAGACCGCGTCAGACCAGACCGGGTCAGACGGTAATTCTACCAAAAAACATAAAATGTCACAGTTTTTTTTCTCAACATTTCTTCTTAATAACTAAATAATTCCTGTGTTTCATCCCAATTTTTTTATTATTTGATCAAAGCCATTCTGACCTAATTTGATCTATATTTTTTTGTCAGTTAAAATAAGCTGTCCATTTTATTTATTGTGTTTATTTATATATGTATGTATATTTACATTGAGGGGAGCGTTAAGATAAGTTTGTTTAGAGAGAAAGATTTTTATAGTTTTTGGTTAAAGTAGTAAAATGCTAGATTAGTATGTTTGGGATAAGACGCCCCCCCGTCGCTGTCCGTCTCCCTTTATGGTCCATATTTTCTGCTCTAGTCCATGAATGTCTTGTTCCAGTAGTCCACTTGTCATCAGGTTACCTGGTTGCCTAGCACCTGACGCGGACCTTGTTGACCCAGGTGACGTCCGAGCCGGTATGGCTCTTGTATTTGGGGTTAAACTTGTGCTAGGCTGGTAGCATTAAGGGTCCACCTGGATACCTCTGCCCTGACCGGGACTCGAACCCACGATCACCTGTACCAAAGTCAGTTGCATTAACTACTGAGCCCAGACCCCAGGTGCAGACTGTGCAAGGAGGCCCCTGAGACAGTACAGCACATAACAGCAGGGTTTAAGATGCTGGCAGGAAGTGCGTACATGGAACGCCATAACCAGGTAGCCGTCATAGTGTACAGGAACATCTGCCGTGAGTACGGGCTGGAAGTCCCAAGGTCAAAATGGAAGACACCTCCTAAGGTATTTGAGAATGACCGAGCTAAGACAAACTGGTGATGGACGTTTTTGCATGGACTCATTACCACCGCTGTATCACCTGTTGAACACAGAATGTCTCCGTTGTATCCACTCTTAGGTGATATGGATCACTCGAGTGATAGTGATACAGATAATAGTAATAGTCCAATGGAGCAAGTGCCTGATATATTCCCTGATCCTGGAGATTATGAGCGCGTCTCCTTTGTATAAAATACAACATAACTCTGAGTTTAAACATATTTGGGCTCATAAAAATGATCTTGCAGTCGAAAATCTTGAAACGAAGTGACTGAGCTTAAGTGAAATGAGAATGTGAGCAAATATGTGATAAACAGGAGGGAAATGTTGGAACCAGTATGTATATAAGTTATCTCATATTTACTCTCGCCAATGCAATCTGAAACAATATGGATATATATATAAATCAAGACGTGTACTAATGCAAGTGTGTAAGTCTGTCTGCAGAAATGTAGTGACAGGAAGTCTACAGCGGACAACAACAACAACAAAATAACAGGAACCGAGTCCTGGTCCTGAGAGGCGACTGAGCTTAATGTACATAGTTCCTGGAACAGTACTGTACAATAATATATGTGACGTTGATCACGTTTCATGTTGCTGCTGCACCCCCTTTCCCTTTAGAGCAGCAACATGCATGTAACTGGGGAACGCCATGAATATAATAAAAAGAGAGGAAACGGAAGAGATACCTCAGAGCGGTTGGAGTTTGTAATTGAGTGCATCTCTGTCCGTTCTCCTCGCGAGTAAAGAGAAAAAGGCACTAACTCTCTTGTCTTTCTTCCTTGTCTGATATATTATAGGTGTCTGAACCTGACACTAACCAACCAGACATCGTGTTGGTCGACAATCAGCAGAAGAAGGCTGCAGTGATGTGTCAATCCCAAGCGACAGCAACATCAAGAAGAAGGAACACGAGACGCTTGAGAAATACCAAGGCTGAAAGAGGAGCTAGAAAAGATGAGAGTTGTGATCTGAGCACTGCAGATTCCAGGTCTCTGTCCAGAAGAGTGCAGTCCTAGGAACAGCTAAGATACTGAGCAGATCCCTCAGACTCCCAGGACTCTGGCAGAGGACCCGAGCTGGAGGAGGACACATACCTGCAAGAGCTGAGAGGGGGATTTGTTTTTTATATATATATACTGTATTTACACAGTAGTGCTTAACTATTAGTTACTAGTAATGAAAAGGTGATCTCTGACCTGCAGAGCCTCATCATAGATTTCAATGGCAAAAATTTGAAATATTTACCAGTAAATAAAAGAATAGTTTCTATTAAATATTGATTAGATACAAGTACTTAATTTTTAGTTTCTAGTAACTCATGAAGAGGTGATATCTAAAAACTTAGATCCCCATAATGTCAGTGGGAAGAATGTGCCGTATTATTAGTGACTTATGAACAGGTCCTAGTGTGTAAATAAATGTGAATTAGTTCGTAGTAACTAATGAACAGAGAATCATCTCCGCCAGCGGTTTGTCTCCATCAGCCATGTTGCATCATGTCTGACTTCTTTTATCTGTTTTTATCCACTGTTTTTTAGGCTTCAGATGAAAAATAGTCTTTTGGTTAAATCTGGCACATTTGCTTCAGTGTTTTACTAACGTGCTCTGTCCCTGATAAATAAAATGAAAAGCCACAGGAAGAACAGAAACAGCTGATTCAATCTGGTGGCTTTTCTCAGATCATCAGATGTTTTGTGTGCAAACAGCAACTTCAGCTGGTGCAGTATGTCCCTTTGAAATGTAGAAGTGGAGCAGAAGTAGTGAAAAGGCAATAAAGAGAAGTGATCCTAGCACCACGTCGAGGGTCTAATATTAGTGAGCTGACTGTGAGACTGTGGAGTTGCATAAAATAGTGTCAGTGAGTTTCACTTTATGAGTCACTGTGAGCTCAATAATGACGTCACCGACAGAAACTCCTCCACACGAAGACAATTGACTTGGTCAGAACATCAACAGTAAAAATAAATACAGTAAACCTCCCTCAGCACGTCGCCACCAACCAAACTCTGTGCAATTTTCCTAGTATTTAAAAAAACAAACATTGGTAAACTTTTTTATTAATATTTTCTGTACGTTATGTTCAACTTATGTTTCTATTTTAATTTTTACATCTTTAAACATTTAATCCAAAATCAGAATCAGCTCCTCTCACAGTCTGAATCCGTCCTGTGTCCTGCTGCAGTAACAGGGACATTAGTCAGAGACCCGTCTGCATCCTGTTTTGTTTACTCGTGGACTTTTTCCTGGTAAATAAAGAAGTATATAAAAAGTCCTGTTTCAAACTGAGTGCGATGAAAGAAACTCTCACTTCTCTTTTGTCTCTAAGCTGATTCACTTACTCAGCCGTGTTTCACAGTGTCTCACTACCAGAGCGGAAGTAAAAACAGATTAAAATAAAGATTTATAGGCAGAGGCCAGCTTCATAAAAGGCCATAAAAAGGCGCAGTTTGGTCATTAGTCTCGTATTTCCCCTGTGGAGGAGGAGTCCCCTTTTTCTCTGAAAAAGAAGAAACTCTCAAAGAATTTATTTCAAATTAAACCAAAATACTTTTTATTGACATGTCTGACACTTCATATTATACAATAAATTATAAAAAGGAATAAAGACACATTAATAGAGAAGTAACACAGAGGCAACAGCAGGACGGACGTTGTGAAACGTCCCACTTTGGTTCAGTTTAGGCAACAGGTTCAGGTTCAGATGGTGGTTTGTATTAAAATCAGATAAAGTCCTCTACAAAATGTTCTTTAGCTCCAAACCTCTGACTTCCTTTGACATGGGACTCGGTCTGATGATTGAGTAACTTACATAACTTCACTAAAAACACTGAATGTTGACATTTTGGAAACGAACACCGGCCTCCTGACTGAAGGTCCCTTTTCTGGTCCACCGTCCAGCCAGACCAGCTCCTCACTGGGACCTTCTTTCATTTATACCAGGCCTACTTTTAGAGATGCTACAGGGCTTCTCTTAGCGCGTTGGACTATGACGCTAACGGGCTCCCAGCCTGTGACGTTCTGCAGGGTTCTGGGTTCAACCTGCAGAGCACGAAGCTGTTTCTGTTTGTTTCTGGCAGAATGATTCAACTGAGCCTGAGCTGGTCAACACGTTTAGAAAGTTTTACTTCACAGATGAAAGAAAGACGAAAGCCAACTACAAGTCCCAGAAAGCATTGCTGTAAGAACGGCTGTGGTTCAGACTGCTCGGACATTTACAAGCTGAAATTTGAAAGCGCTCCAGGCGCGTGATGGTGCCCGACGCCGAACGTGAGCTTAGAGAACACGAGCGTTTGTCAGGTGTGTCGCCAGCTCAGGCCTCAGGATGTCCATTTTAATGACAGCGAGCGGCGTAAACTGTGTCGAGCTGCATCAGTTCCTCAAAAGTCAGTAAACTTCCTATATTTCCTGATTTTTTCACATTTTTAATGTTTTCCTGAACAACTTTCAGAGATTCTTTACTGAAACCTGGCAAAATATTTCTACATTAGTTTACATGCAGAACAGGTTCCACCGTATTATGTAGAATATTTATTATTTTTATTTAAATACAGGCAAATGTACTTTGTGTTGTTTGTTAGTTTAGCTCTCCTGGTCGTGTGACGTCACTCAGCTTCTCGTGCAGTCGGGAACATCAAGAATTCAGTCTTAAAACGTTTTCGATTGAAAGACATGTTTCCATGAAAAGTTCTGCAACGGGCTGCGAGGTGTGTTTTCTTCTGTTTGGTGGGCGTCTCACAGGTGTTACCCAATCAGCTGCGACAACTTTGTAAACACAGGGGCGTTAAAAAGGCAGGGAATGCAAACGCTTGCGTGTTCGAGGCACCACCGTTTCTGTTGAAGAGAACGTTTTGCAACTTTTGTCGGCGCTGAACTCGCCGCAGGTTTCTTGGGTTCACAAGTCAGAGCTCCAACGTCAAGTGGCGCTTTTCCTAGTTGGAGGTTGAAAATGTCTG
Source organism: Micropterus dolomieu (assembly GCF_021292245.1). Lineage (NCBI taxonomy): Eukaryota > Metazoa > Chordata > Actinopteri > Centrarchiformes > Centrarchidae > Micropterus > Micropterus dolomieu. Next base: position 34,889,610 of record NC_060152.1, on the reverse strand, counting down.
AGTTTCCTGGAACGCAGCATTAGTTCTCTCTGACATCACAGCTCTGGATGAGGCTCATGGGTACTGAAGTATTTTCTCACCAGCTTTTTGCGGATGACTTGGTTGCAGCGGAAGTTTTGCTTCATGATTTGAGAGGAGAGTGCTGAGACGGTTCTGTTGCTGTTGGCGACAGCTCTGGTCGGTTTGGCGTCTTTAGCAGCTCTCTCTGTGGTTTCTATTGTTCTCTGAGTTCAGCGCCGACAAAACGTAGCAAAACGTTTATTTTCAACAGAAACGGTGGTTCCCTGAACTCCCTGCTGTGAACGCAAGCCAATGAATTTTCTTGCCTTTTTAACACCGTTTTGTTTATAAACTTGACGCGGCTGATTGAGTAGCAGCTGAGTGACGTCACACAACAATGGCAATATAACATAAACTAAAAGGCAACATAAAGTATATCCGTGCATTTAAATTAAAGAGGTGGTATTCTGCTTTTAGGCTTTTCCCCTCCCCAAAGTGAGTTCCCATCTCCCACAGAAAACTCTGCTCTGAACTGAAAACAGCTCGTTTGTAGTCCAGACGCTTCCCTTTCAAAACTTTATGGATACAGATTAATAACTCGCCGCTCTGAAACTCTCGCTCCAGTCCGTGTTGCTAAGCTGGTCGGCAACACGTACGGCTGAACCCGAGCTGTTTACCGGCTTCTCGCCGACCCGCCCTTCTCTGCTTCTGATTGGCTAGTAGTCCTTAACTAGGAACTGAGCATGTGCAGCTCCCAACAAAGATCATTTAGAGACAAGATGTATCACTCCATAGCTAAAACGAAGCCTTCAACACAGGCTGAAAAGAGGAGCTGCAGCAATGTGCAGTATGACAAAAATATAACCATGTAAACCTGCTCTGGTACAACCTCAAAATAAGATGAGGAACCTGAAAATGAACAGAACACCACCTCTTTAAAGTAATCCATTCTTTCATATAGTAAAACCTGTTCTGCATGTAAACTGATGTAGAAATGTTTTGCCAGTGTTTTTAGGTAGCTGGTTACAGTAAAGTCATCTTCTCTTCACAAGAGTTATTCAGCCAAATGTTAAAAATGCCGAATCATTTGAAAACATTAGGAAGTATAATCTACAACATATACTGACTGTTGAGGACGACCACCTCAGTCACTTGTTTTTATTAAAATTTTAATCAGCACCAAGGGGAGTGCTGAGAGGCGTCAGGCTCCATCATGCGCCTGGAACGCTGCGAGGCTGGAAGTCGGACATTTCCCAGTTCTGACCGGTATGAACGCGTCATGTTCCCAAAACAAAGTACAGCAAAAGAACCAGAGCGTCGACTGATGGTAAATTTCCCTGAGAGACGAACACATGAGATCCCTCTGCTGTTTCTGCACCCCGACAGAGGAGCTTCAGTAAAACTGGACGGTGACACGCAGCTAAGCTACGTTAGCTTCCTCCATGTTGGACTAAAAATAAAGTTGAACTCGATTCTCGGGTTTACTTCAGTGATTCCACCGATCGAAGCTTTTCTGATTAAATTGGTGGATTTCTGCATCTGATGTTGGACGACAGGACCTGGCTCACAGTCTCTAGTTCATCCCAAAGGTGCTGGATCAGGGTTGAGTTCAGGGCTCAGGGCCAGACAAGTTCTTCCACACCAAAATGAAACAGCAGCTACTGTCTGCTGTAGCCTAAAGATTTCCCGTCTCAAAGACCACAGCATGAAAAAACATCTAAAGTACCAGGACAGGAGTGTCCCCTTACTGCAGATCCAGTTACTGGGCTGGACACACGTTCAGAGACTGACTGGGATTTACATTTTTACACTGACTGCAGAGGACGCTGCTGTGTTTCCATGTAGCAAATAATAAAAAATAAAGTTTAGAGTTTACAGCAGAAAAGAAGCTTTACTGCAGCTCGCCAGATGTCCGACTGAGTGGACATCACACTTCCAGGCTCGGAACGATGAACCTTTTCAGCAGGTAAAGACAAACGTGACGTCAGCCTCTGCTGGCCACTGAGCTGTAGATGACGGCGTCCTCGGCCTCCACCGCTGGTCTACAAGAGAAAACACAGGATGATGTGAAAGTCGCCACCTCCTCCACAGACAGAAGCCCGGTCTGAATGAGATGAATGAAACTGTGCTGCAGGAATCCTTCTTATTCAGCCTGGTTTAGACTGCATTCACTTTTATTCTGCACAGTAAAAGTCAGTGCAGTCTAAACGGCGTGAAATGACAAAGAATGCGTTGGAATATCACGCCATTTTACACCTACTGTACAGCTAAAATCAGTGTGTGATATATTATTATTATTATTATTACGGCAGCAGCAACTCTACTGAAGGCTCGTTCAAAATTGCAATTAAACGTCCTCGTTGTGCGAACATTATAATCCCCGTGCATTAGTTTGTTTCCGGTTTCCACGTCAAACTTCCTGTAAATAGTCAAAGTCTGAACCATCCAAAAAATGCTTTCACACCAGAAACGAACCGAACCATGGTCCAGTTTGATCCGGACCGCCTCTTTTGGTCCGCGGGAGGTTTCACACCTGCGATTTTGGTTCGGACCAAACTGGAAAGTTGGACTGAACGATTTTGGAAAATAATCTAATTGCGATTTAATATGCAATAAATTTTTAAGCTCTTTCTCTTCTGTATTATTCAAAACGGACAAGCAGTAAATCAGAGTGCAGTCTGACCAACAGACACTGTTCTGTCTGTGTTAGGGCGAAATCAGGTGATGCACGAGTTATTATTATTATTATTATTATTATTATTATTATTATGAGCAACGGTGGAGAAGAAATATCCATTATTATAATATGAGAAAGATTTGAGAGTCAAGTCATTAAATAATGTGATATAATATCATCAGCTCGGCCTACAGACAGCAAGAAAAACTAAGTTTACCAGTGTGAACCCTAAACCCACAGTTGCACCTCCAGCACGTTACCCGCGGGTGGCGGGCGCTACTTTCATTCCACGTGTGACGCCAAAGTTTCTGTGGTCAGTTTGCGTCAGTTTGTGACGGTAAAGGCAGAAGAAGATGATATTTAACAGAAACGAATGAGGAAGGAGGTGGTTTGTTGAGTGTTGCTAACGCGGAGCCATAAAAGGTTAAAATGACGCTAAAGGGACTTGACCAAACGTCCATATGTGATATTTATCACCGTCCCATGATGTCACGTTGGTTATTGTTGATGCCTAAACTTCTCCGCTGACCAACCTCTAAAATAAAGAGGAGGGTTGGAGGTTATCAGCCAAAGATTGTTAGTCTGTCAGAGTCCTCAGGTTTCTGCAGGACGATTAAAAACAGCTGATTTGTGAATAACCAAACAGAGACACGTCCTTCCTACCGGGCCTGGTTGTTGTGTTTGAAGTGGACGGAGACGTAGCTGACGTCCTCCACCGCCTGGCTGGGCTCCTGCGGGCGGCGCCGTCCCTCCTGCTCAGCGGGCGGCAGGACGTTGCTGTAGATGGCGTCAGGATGCTGAAAGCCACAGACATGAAGAAAGACAGGAAAGGGATGAGGACAGAGACTAACGTCATGTGATCACATCAAGAATAAACAAGGCTTCTACAATAAGGAACCACCAGCAGGAGGTTTGAACCTGCCTTATTTTATATATTGCTCTGAGTGAACAGACACCTGCCACAGGTGAAGAAGCCCGAGCCTCCAGTCACGGAGCATTTCCAGCATTTCCAGCACTTTTGTGTTTAAAATCTCACACAAAGAAAAAAAGGCTGAAAAACACAACAAGAGTTGTCTCTTGTTGTGTTTTTCAGCTCCCACTCGGCCTTTAATCTAAACTCAGGCGAGCTGCTGAAACACACCTTCAGTCTGTAAAGCAGAACATTTGATCTGTAACATCAGGCAGGGATCTTCTCTTTTTACCCCATTTACTTCACCTGCTGCTTCTTTTTAACCCAGCTGGACGTGTTTCTGAATGTTAAACTTTAATTCATCGTGTTGAGTATTTGGGACTTATTGAACTTATCAGTCAAAAAACACAAGTTTGTTCGTCTTGTCAGTTCTTTAAAGGAGGGCAAAGTTAAAGCATGGACATGACCAGCTAACCACTGCAGATAAGACTCATATATTCAGACGTTGTGTTGAAGAAGAAAGAAGAACGGCCTCATACATGTGAACTGAAACTAATCTGGAATTAAAATCCTCTTTACTTGAAATGGAAAGTTAAACTGTGAGTTGTACGTTAGTTAGACTGGTTAAGGGAGTTAAAGTAATTATTTGTTTTAAGATGAAACAAGTTAAAACTAGAACCCTGGAGTTGGAAACAAAAGCAAACTTTAACTGTTCCATCCTGCAGGTCGATGAAGCAGCAGCTTATTACGACATGTGTAGGTTCTTCCTCTGGCGGAAGAAGAAGTCAGGTGACTTCTCTCAACACAAACCTCAGTCTTTTCTAAACCTGACCAAACAACAGACGGTTCACCGCGTTTACCACCAGCTCTCCTGTCGCTTTCAGACGCTTTACCATCGAGCTATTTGGTTAGCGTAGCTTCCTAACGTCTGTCCAGAGGCTGTCCAGGTGAAAAACTCGGACTGTTCTGCCTCCATGTAAGACAGCCTGTTGATGAAATATTAAAAAGTGGCTGCATCACAGGTCGTAAAATAATATTATAGTATTAATTCAGCGCATCAGACGTGCGTGAACGTTAATGTCAATACTTCATTTTGCTCTGGAACTGTTGTGAATAAATAATATTTTGCTTCTAAATAATTATTTACAGCAGATTTGGGCTGATTTACAAAGATAATCGACTGTTTCCTTTATTAGCTTATATTTGTCAGAGAGCCACCGAGGAGAGCTGAAAGTCTGAAAGAGTTCTCGCTCGTCATAAAAAGGATTATTTTTGTTTGTTTGATTGAAGTTTCTGCAGATTTATTAGCCAGCTTTCATTCACGGTGTCATCTCAAGCAAGAGGAAGGTGGCAGCGCAAGAACAAGAACAAAACAAGAAAAGTAAGTTGAGGGCAGCAAACAGAGGAGCACCAGGTGTTTCCTGATATCAGAGATGGTTCATTTCTGAACATCACAACAAGAAACTCCCCCAGTGTTCCCTTCATGTCTCACAAGAGGATTCTTAATAAGAAAATCCAGTTTGGGTTCAGGAGGCAGACACCATCTCCACATTTAAGAGTAGGCTTAAGACTTTCCTCTTTGATAAAGCTTATAGTTAGGGCTGGCTCAGGTGAGTCCTGAACCATCCCTTAGTTATGCTGCTATAGGCCTAGACTGCCGGGGGATTTCCCATGATGCACTGAGCTCCTCTCTCCTCTACTTTCTCTCCCTCTGTATGCAACCTCATCCCATTATTGCATGTTACTAACTCAACTTCTCCCCTTTCTGGTAGTCTTGTGCTTTCTCGTCTCTCTCCTCTCTCCTATCACTTCCTGCAGGTTTTCTGGCTCTGGAGCTGTGGAGTCTGGATCTGTGGTTGCGGGTCACCTGCTGCCCCCGTGTTCCTGCTCGACACCCTCTGCTGCAACGACTATTGTTACTAGTCCTGTTGTTATTATTGTTATTATAATCATTAACATTATGAAAAGCGCTCAGAGATAACGGTTGTTGTGTTGTTGCGCTGTATAAATAAAATTGAACCATAAAGAGCAAAAGATCTGTACCCCCCCCCCCCCCCCCCCCCCCGCCATTAA
>NC_060152.1:34873090-34883930 GCF_021292245.1 Micropterus dolomieu | reverse complement strand
CCCCCCCCCCATAATAGTAATAAAAATAGTGATACCAGAAGATTAAATGTAGGAACTCACCTTCTGTTCCACTTCACCTCCCACAGCTCTCTGATGTTTATCTGCTGCTGCTGCTCGCCTCCTGCAAACATACGACCACAGCAACAACAGGAAACACGTCACACTCTAAACAGACAACGAGCTGTGGAGTCATCTGATCAGAAACAGGCAGATTCTTCTTCTCTGTGTCATCATGTGTGTTTTTATTATTACGAGACACAAAAATCACATTAAAAGTCTTCAGTTTTCTTGTGTTGGTGAGTGATTTGTGTTTCTGCAGGATATATATATTTTATATATATATATATATTTTTTTTTTACAGAAAGTGGAGCCTTAAGATAAGTTTGTTTAGAGAGAAAGGTTTTTTATAGTTTTTGGTTAAAGTAGTAAAATGCTAGATTAGTATGTTTGGGGTAAGACACCCCCCCCTGCTAACTAGCTGTATTGAGGATATTTTGAGACTTTCTGCTGAGGAAGTTCCAGCAGCTTCAGTGTTTAAAAGTCTGAGACTTAAACTATAAGAAAGCTGATAACATCAGTCAGGTTTATTACAACACAGGTCGTTAATCCTCTTGTAGTTTATTTTGTCTGTAATTTGACATATTAAAGTCATTTCACACCTTGGTTGGGGGGGGAGGTTTGGCATCTTACCCCAGAGGAAAATGCCTTTTCTCTAAAAAATACATTTGATTAAATTCAAATTAATTTGTCAACTTGAGCTATTTATTTTACTTTATGTCACCCTGAGCATGGTCTTCTTAAAGATACAATAAAAACCCTGTAAGTAACCCTGTAGTGAGCTTGGGGGGGGGGGTAGGTTGTAAAATGTTTAGCATCCATCGTCATATCTGAACTTATATCACGTGAGTGCAGCTGTTCGTTCAGAAACACCGACAGCTTCAGTGACGTACCTCCTGATGAAGCAGAGCACCACGATGAGAGCGAGCAGAGCCAGCAGGACTCCGATCACCACGCCGGCTGTCTGAGGCAGCTTTCCATCCTCATCTGCAAAAGACGTGATGTGAACCTTTACTCCGTCATTCACAGCGTCCGGAAGAAAACCGGAACACTAAACTGACAAATCCTTCACTTTCAGAAAGTTTCTCCTTCTGATTTTCAGAATAAGACTACAGCCACACGGCTCAGCTGAACACGAACTAAAGTCGGAAGAGTCCAACAAGGGGGCCGAGTCCTCAGCAGCGGATAAGACACATGCCTTTTCTGTGAGAGACCCGGGTTCGATTCCCACTGTGACACGTCCACCAATGTGTCCCTGAGCAAGACACTGAAGGCGTGCGACCTCTGACATGTACAGCAGCTGTTAGTCGCTTTGGATAAAAGCGTCAGCTAAATGAGTAAATGTAATGTTCTGGATAAGCGAGGCCAGTGGAGAGACCATCTCTCAACAGGGGAGGAGGTCTGAGAAACAGCAGGTATCCACCACTTTGACAAGGTAAGGAGGTAAACTAAGGTTCTTTACTGTCACATAGGGAAATTTGATCTCTGCATTCAACCCGTCCCAAGTATCAGGAGCAGAGGCCAGGACACCTTAAAAGATAAAACCTGAGCAAACAAACCTTCCTCCTCTTTCTCCTTTTCCTCCACCTTCAGGCTGTACGGCAGGGAGAGGCTGCTGACGTTCATCTTCAAACCGCAGGTGTAGTTCCCAGAATCCCCTGCAGTCAGAGGGTTTAAGTGGAGGGCGGGGCCAGACTCTGAGAGGGCGTGGCCATCTCTGAACCAGGTGACCTCCAGTTGGTGGAAGGTACAGAGTGCAGTGCAGTACAGAGTGACGGTTTCACCACTTCTCAGCTCTCTGTCTCCTCTGGAGCTCTTTATCTGCATTCTAGTCCCATCTGATAAACATTAAAATATTAGTTTTCTTACAGTAGATTGAAATTATGAATGTGATTTAAAACTGAAGATCACAGTTACGACATTTCTGCAACAGCATTAAGGCAGACGTTGTTCTTAGTAGATCCCAGATAAAATCCAGAAGCGGTTTAAGAGCCACATGCTGCGTCTCTGTTGGACTACATGTAAACAGCAGACTGAAGGATGTTACCATCCATGCAGTGACGTTGCCAGCTTGACTGAAAAAGCAGAACCAGATTACGTAACTCTGTTCTGTCAGAAACTGAAGCCTGACCGCAGTGTGAGACCACAAGTACGACATTAATACTGTTACTGGTAGTAGAAGTGTCTGTGGTGGCATTCATGATCGTATCAGTATGACCACAGGGCAGTAATACAAGAATCTGAAATAAAGATGTACTTAAACTGAAAGTGTTTTATATTTTCTGGCTCATATGAACCAGACCGTGTTTCTATAAAAATACACACCGCTTCATAAAATTATGTTTAGATTTCATCCTGGTTTGTTCCACACATTGAATTCTCCTCAGTGTTTTCAAATATTTAGATTGATTATTTTACAGGTCCAAAAAATAGGGAGCCAGGGTTAATCCTAGATGAAAGTGTGAAATTTACAAGAAGAAAAATCGGAAATCACTCTGTTTTCTTCTGAATCCGCCAGATCCGTGGCAAAGTCTCTGAGGTGCAGGATAGTGACTGTGGACTTCATTCTTTCATTTGGTTTGACATTTGTACCATTGTGATGTTCGCTGCTCAGTCAATATTAGACAGTGTGAAAAGTGTGACAACATACCCCGCCCTCCCCTACAGTTTAACTCCAGTGTCGGCGGTCAGAGTTTGTAAACCCCGAGTTAACTCCGAGTAGGTTGAACTCCGTTGGTAGTGCAGGCCACAGACAAGGACTAAACAAAAACTGAGGGCTTAGACACACAGGCCAACGAGTAGAGAGGTACGCACAGCTGAAATACACCAGGTAATCAAACAGGAAGCAAATCTAGACAAGGACACATGAGTACTGAATAATACAAAGTAAAACAGGAAGTAAAGCACACAGGAAAGATCTACCAAAGTAAAACACCAAACATGGAAAGACTGCAAAATCAGGGCAGGGACTGAGACCGGACCAAACATGAGACAGGACTACAGTGAAACATGGAAACCTAGGACCGGGGACTCGAGCAGGTAAAAAACATGCAGATAAACATAAGAATAAACTTGGCTACAAAAACCCTAAACATGACAAGATCAAATAAAGCTTATAGAAGCACAGAACCCAAAACCATGAAACCAGATCCTGAGTAAACTAGGACATGTGAACATGTGCTTTCATCTCTGTGACGTCACAGGGATGAAAGGGAAGCGGCTGGACTACAAACGAGCTGTTTTCAGTTCAGAGCAGAGTTTTCTGTGGGAGGTGGGAACTCACTTTGGGCTTTTTCACTTTGCAAAAAAGGAATATAACTCAATAAAGGAGAGGGGAAAAGCCAAAAAGCAGAATATGAACTCTTTAAACAGAATCGATAGAACACTGAACAAACATGGGCAAAATAATAGCACACATGAAATGAATCCAAAACTCATAACAGATTATAAACATTAATGCTCAGTAACATTAATAGAAGTGTTAGCTTTACAACAAGATGCTCTTACCAGAGACTGTGACGTTCACTCCTGGAGGTCCAGTAAAATGTGCTCTGCTGTCATCAGCCTCCATTCTGAAGCGAAGAGTTGCCTCGTCTTTCTTCTGTACATCTGTGATCTGTAAAGTGCAGTTTCCCTTCTTGTCTCCCAGGTATTTGTAACGAGGGTTGTTGTTTTGTGAACTGCTGTCAAACACAGACGGGGTAGAGCCCTGACAAATCTGATGGTTCTGGCACCAGACGACTCTGAAGATCTCTGTAGAAACTTCTCTTCCATCCTGAACGACAGACCTCAGAGGTGTGAAGGTGCAGAGGAGGGTGACGGTCGATCCTGTCACAGCACAAACAGGAGCTGGATAGTTCACACTCTGACCCACAGCACCTGAAACAATTAACAGAATGGTGTTAAAAACATAATTTAGTGCTTCAGTTGTTCTTTGTCTTAGTAAACTGAGGTCTACTTGTAAAAGGAGATTCACATTGGTCTTGTATTAAATTGTCTTTGTGGTATTTTTTCTACACCCGGACACAGAAATATTTCTGTCTTCAGATATGTCCACAGTGTTTTTGGTCTTCACACTGAGGTCTGGATAAACTGTTCGCACAAACACAGACGTGACGTCTCAGGACTCTGCTGCCTAAAACCTGCAGATGAGCTGAAAGCTATACGGACGAACCGACATAGAGATGTTTTAGTGTTTGGCTGTCAGGAAGAAGCAAATCCAGCATCTCTGCTCAGAAACCACAGAGCTGTATTGAGGATTCTTAAATTGGCGTAATTGGCGTGTCTCCGCTTAATATGTCTCTGGTCAAACCCAGGACTTTCACACATGAGAACAGCGTTCAAGTCCCACGTGAAACCCTGTAAATGTGGAGTAGTTTTAAGTTTGTGTTACAGATTTTACGTAACATTTGTACCAAATCCACTATCTTTTACTAAACCTAACCAAACTGCGATCATTTCACATTAACCACATGTTTAATATGTGGTTTAATTGCGCATATTTATCACGTTTCTGAAAATTTGCCAATGACAGGCAGAAAGACAAATTTCCATCTGCAGTCCCAGAGCAGGAACGTTGAAAGCAGTGAAAATCTGCAGATTCAAACAGAGCCTGCACGAAATAAAGACTAGAGACAAGACAAACAGCTCTACTGACACACAAATCAGCAATTACATGACAGCACAATATCGGGCCTGGTGAAGTGTGGATATTATGTGCAGAGCCATGATAAACAGGAGCAGCTCTTAGACTCCCTCTTCACACGTTTGATTTCCAATAAACGGAGCTCTTAATGTTGTGGAGAAGGCGCGGTAGTTGGCACAGTTTCTTATGTGTTGCAATAAGTTGTTCTTGTAGAAGTGAGACAATCTCCTGTAGATGTTGCTCTATTAGTTTTCACTGTGATGTAAGAACAGAGGAACCATGTCGTCTAACACCCTAAAAACAAGACACAGTCTACTGTTTAGTAAGTTATGCTTTTCATAATGTTGCAGTGATGGTATCCTTGTGGCTTCCTGTGTAGCGTTTTTATTGTATGTATTTATTCAGAGATTCTCCTGACTTTAGTCTGGTTTTATTGAAGTGTCCCCGCTTGTGAGACAGAACGTGATGTGTGGGAGGATCATTGTCTTCATGAACATTTTAGCTGTTTGACAGGAAACGCTCACACAGTACTATCATTTTGGGAGGCACTGACAAACGGCCTCTTTCGTCGTTTACGTATGAGGACAGGGTGGGAGCTCTGCGGGTAGACCTGATCCCACCAGAACGCCACCTGTCACGTGTTCTTGACCTCGTGTGACTCCACAAGTTTGTCTTTATACTTCCTGTCCAAACTTTTCAGCTCAGGACAGACGTGATGTTTGGGCCTGAATGTGGGGAGTTATCAATAACAGTAAGTCATCTGCATATAGTTACACTTTGTGCTTCCTCTTCCCACTACAGTATTAGCAGGTGGCTCCAGTGAGCTAACGTGTTTAGTAAGAAGGAAGTGCTCGTCTAGACAGGAAGTGGGGATGTGGTGGTCGTGTAGATTAGCTTCTGCTGTATTTCGTCAAATATCTGATTCAGCAGAGGGAAGTTTCTTCTGCACCAACAACATCCAGCTGAGCATTAGATCACATCTGGCTGCTCAGGATGTGTAGGTGTGTTTATGAGAAGATGAAATCAGGAGTGGTCTGAGAAGACGTTCGAAACACGAGTAAATAGTAATCCAGACTCAGCGCTTAGTTCCACTGTTACACACAGTCCAGCTCTCTGTGACGTGACCTTTGCAAAATATTACTCCACTGAAAGTAGGAGCCTCAATTTCTACTTGAGTCATAGTACAAATGTACTCTTAGTACGGTTGTGTGTGTCAGGGTTAGGCTTTAAATCAAAAATACAGCAAACAGTGTTATTCATTAGAAACAGGCCGTCCTTTCAAGAATAATTCAGTTCACTCAGTTAGATATATCTGTGTGTGTGACTGGTCACCGGGCCTGACTGGGATCTAGATCTGCGAGACCGCCTCATAAACGTGGACCCAACTTTAAGAAATGTGTAACAGGGTGTCTGAATCGATCAGGACTGAGACTTTTCACCTGAGTTTACTGCAGCCGGTTGTGTAGTTCAGAGACAAAACAGGAAGTGGAACCAACAGTGTGAGGTCATTAACCACACAAGTGATGTCATCATCAGCCGCCCACATCAGTGACAAATATCAAACATCAACAAATCTCAACAAATCTTTTACACACATTTTATTTATTTATTTTAATTTAATATATTATTTTCATTTTCTAACACACACGCTTACTGTTTTACTTATTTACTTTTATTTTTAATGTTTATATTTCATATATTTTTTATTGTATTAACACACAAACACAACTTTTACTGTTTTATTTCTAATGAAATGTATGAAATTATAGTCCTTATGTTCTTTATATATAACTTTGGCAATATTGTTGCTATACATTCATGCCAATAAAGCTGATTTGAATTAGAATTTGACTTTTTACACGTCATCACCAGTGGAAGTGCCAGTGCTCCAGTGTAAAGTAGTGAGCGTGCAGCTTGTAGAACAGTGTAAATCTGCTGTCCCCTCAAAATAACTCATCACACAGCCGTTAATGTCTAAATCGCTGGCAACAAAAGTGAGTGTGTTATTTTGAGGGGACAGCAGATTTACGAACACCGCCTGGCTCTGCCATCCCTTCACACAAAGCGACCTCAGATCTGTTCTCACCTGTGACGCCACGATGGTGGAACGAGCTGCCGCACGCCATCAGAGCAGGGGCGTCTCTCTCTGATGGCAGCTCCTGAACACTCTGCAGAGAGAACTTCCTCTGATAACACCTCTTACCTTGATTGCACTTTTTCGTTAACTCTCACTTCCTTCCCTGGGTATTTACCCCATTGATGCGATATGTACTATTAGCTCTTACTAGTATGTATTGTCAGCTGTAGATCTGCTGCTGTATTAGATGCTTTGTTGATGATTGTTTGTTGTTCCGCAAATGTAAGTCACTTTGGATAAAAGCGTCTGCTAAATGAGTAAATGTAAATGTAAAATACCGCATAATATGTTGTCATCAGCTGGTAACCCTAACTAGAGGTGTTCATCTTGGTTTTCCAACTTAAGTCTGTTGTACTGGAATGCGGTCAGCTCGGATGTGACGTCATTCCCAACTCCAACTTCCAAGGTAGATGGAACACAGCATTAAAGTCTTTTCTCTGCTTAACATGTCAAAGTGAAACACACGTCAGGTAATATTTTATAGTCTTTCCAAAAACACGAGAGAAAACAACAACTGGAATTAATTGTTTGTTTGTTCTAACATAAGTTGTTAACGTTAGCACGCGGCCTGGGTATCTAGCTTACATCCGAGTCCAAGAGTTAGCGTGTGGAAGTCTGTTCTGGATGATGATACAGAGTTTAAGCTGCAGCTGGTTCCCTCTGGTTATTGATCAAATATTAACACAACAGGACAAAACAGTTCAGAGAACACTTCCTCTGATAACACCTCCAACACGCACTTCCTGTGCTCTTCTTCCATCTGCTCACAGTCCTCCTGTGTTGACTGCAGTTTTTTGTTAACTCTTACTTCAGGTATTTACCACATTGACGTGCTAACAGCTCTTACTGCTGTCTATTGTTACTTGTAGATCTCGCTGTATTGACGTGTTTTGTTCCTCAGATGTGCGTCACCTCATGACAAACGTACACAGAGACCTGAAGACCTCATTAAGAGTCACAGCGTCTTCTTGTTCTTACTTCATACCAGCTTTAATTTAATGAGACTTTTGTTCTTGTTAAAACAACACGTCAGTGTGTCTTATAGAAAATAATTCTATTATAGAAAAGCTTTACGTCACTGCACTGGACAGTGAGTATGTCCTTTTATGTATTCATCACACTGTCTCATCTGTGAATCTGCGGTTGTTTGGTTTCGTCAGGAAGAGGCTCTGCGGTGAGTTTTGCCCTCACGCTACGTCAGTTATCGTGTGAGGCTCCCGGGCAGCGAGGAGAGACTCCTCAGACAAACTCCTGCAGCGATTCATTTAGAAGCTTTTCACTTCATTATAACCTCAGCGATAACTCTGCATGTTAAACCAAGTTAAAGCACAGAGAGGACGTGTTGTAATAAATGTTCAGAGACAGACACAGGAAGGGAAGTGAGAACGTGAAGAAATGCTGCGTGTCAGATAATCAGTGAGAGTAGAAGTACTCAAATCCTTATAATAACAGGAAATAACAAAAAGTATTATTAGTAAAATACGTCACATTATTGTTCTGTATATTATTAGATTGTTATTAATGATACGATCACGGGAAAGCAGCCCTTTAATCTCACATTTTATTTACTTTCCGTGCTCATCTGATCTTTGTTTACACAGCACTTAGAACCTGTACGGAAATCAGCATTTATTTAAAGTGGAAAACAAAAGACATCTGCATGGAACACGTGGCAAAAGGTTCTGAAACTCAAGAATTAATCTCGTTAAATGTTTTAAAATCCAAAATGAAAGACGTTAGTTTGAAACATTAGTATGTAAATGTTTTTAAATTGTGAAACGGACTCAAAATGAATCTCCTGACATGTGTTTTCTGTCTGTCCCCGTGTCTCACTGGAACTCTGCTGGTATAAATATATATATAGATAAAGGTTATGATAATAAAACACTGCACAGATCCACAGAGGTGAGACCAGCAGCAGATAAAATGTTTCTCCAGAACAGAGCATCACAAACATCAGGATCATCTGATCTTACCTGCCAGCAGGAAGACGAAGCCCCAGAGAACCTTTTTGTCCCAAACTGCCATCATTAGGAAGCCTGCTGATGCTCTGACTTGCTCTGAAAGTGAGCTGAGCGACTCCCTGATTGTGAAAAGTCATTTTCTGACTTCCTTCCTTCTTCTTTTTCTTCTTCTGTGAAACCTTATCTTGCAAAATTACAACCTTGCTTTTTTTACCATTACTTCCCCAATAACACCCGTCCACGTGTCCCACGCCAGCACCGCTGTTGTCATGTTCTGACAGAGCGTTCCCTCAAGGCGGCGAGTTAAAACCCAGCGAGACAGACGAAGCATCAGGCTCAGAGACAATCAGTTTCTGTCTAACTGAAATTCAGATTCATCCTTCCGCTTTAAAACTGAAGACTCCCGATTCTGACTTTCCCTCAGAGAGGTGTCATTTACACCGGGGACGCTGCGGACATGTCCTCGCCACCTATTCAAATAACTGATTTTGTCCCCACTTGTACTTTGTACCACTTTTTAAAGCATAATTTGTTAAAAGCCTTTAAAAAGGTTTATTTGCACATTAAGAAAACAGTCAATGAAATTAAAATATAGAAAGAAAGAAACAAACGTGCAGCAGCAGTCAGTAACTTTAACAACTTGTTGACAGTTTTAGACCAGGTTTCCGTTCTCTCGCTGTGAACATGACAACAGAGGAGGGAAGACTAAGTCATGACTCAGCAGGGACGATGTTACAGGAGAAACAGATCTGAGAGCTGCACTCACTTAGATTCTGTTAGATATATTTATAGATCCTGTGTTTCCGTTTATACAAATAAAAACATTTCCACCATAAATTGGTGCAGAAACTTTCAGCAGAATGCAGGAGATGAAGTGTTGTGTGTCCCGCAGAGCTCATCTATCTCTGCATCGAGGACGTCTTTAAAACACTGTTTCAGGATCTGTTTGTCTCCTTCTCATGAACATAATATCGCGTATCGTGACGCCTCTAAGTGTCTCTTCACACCTCTGATCTGAGCCCCTGTGTCTCCACCTGGTGCCCTCAGACCTTCATACCTGTCCTACTCACCTGACCCACCTGTGTCTCATCCTCCAATCAGCTTGTCAGTATTTAACCACCCCTCCCCCTACAGTTCCCTCTGAGACTTAGAAACATTGAAACCCATTTTTAGTTAGTGTTTTGGATTTTTCTTTATTTCTGTTGAATCACTTCTGGTTAGTTGATTTTGATGGATCAATGGATTTCTTGTACAGGTAAACAGTCCCGCTGATGAAGCGCTCCTCCTGCAGCTGCTTCCTGTCTTTCTCAGGGTTCAGGTGTGGGTTCTCCATGTATCTGTCCGTCTGTTTGAGTCCTACCAGACTCCACAGTCCCTCCTCCTGCATCAGCTGCAGCTCTCTCTCCAGGTCCTGCTTGTACCGCTGTGCTGGTCCTCCTGTGTGGTCGCCTCTCGCCATGCAGACCAACCCTCCTGCAGAAAGCACACCGAGCTGTGGTCAGATCCTGGACACAGAGGTCTGAAGGTGACTCAATGAAGACTCTGAAGTATTCAACTTTAAAAAACTCTAACTGTGCTTTCAGACCAAACGTGAATTTTCTGAAATAACGACAACATGATGCAGATTTGTTAAACATATGAATTCATGCTTTGTCAGGTCTGTCAGCAGGACAGCAGCTTCTAAAATGTTTGTTTTCTGAATGGAGTTTGAAGTTTAAAGTTACAGACACATGTTTTCTGAACTCACCAGGTAGTTCAACCTCCTCGCTTTCTTTTCTCCACGTAATTTCCAGTTTTGTCTGGTTTTTATATAAATATGAAGTAGTGCCAAACGACGCTAACAACACTGGAACCGGATGTGCACAGAATCTAGCTGCTGAGAAGCTCCAGTGAAGATAAATCAATGTTGTAATCCTAAAAACTAAAGTAAAAAGCTATTTTAATAAAAGCAGTTTACTCCGAGTTCCTCCCTCAAGCAAACGGCGTAGTTGCGAGCAAAGTCCAGTCCTACCACGGGTGTTTATTTGTCCGAAAGC
>NC_060152.1:34856996-34872990 GCF_021292245.1 Micropterus dolomieu | reverse complement strand
GTCGCCCCCTGCTGGCCGCTAGAGAGGACGCAGGTTTAAGTCGCCCCCTGCTGGCTGCTGGAGAGGATGCAGGTTTAAGTCGCCCCCTGCTGGTTGCTAGAGAGGATGCAGGTTTAAGTCGCCCCCTGCTGGCTGCTGGAGAGGATGCAGGTTTAAGGCGCCCCCTGCTGGCCGCTAGAGAGGACGCAGGTTTAAGTCGCCCCCTGATGGCTGCTGGAGAGGACGCAGGTTTAAGTCGCCCCCTGCTGGCTGCTGGAGAGGACGCAGGTTTAAGTCGCCCCCTGCTGGCCGCTAGAGAGGACGCAGGTTTAAGTCGCCCCCTGCTGGCTGCTGGAGAGGACGCAGGTTTAAGTCGCCCCCTGCTGGCTGCCTTAGAGGACGCAGGTTTAAGGCGCTTCACTTTTCAGACCTGCAGGTTCCTGCTTGTTTTATTCATGTCAGAATTGCTTTGATCAAATAACTTCAAAATGTGATGAAACAGAGGAAAGTTTTAGTTGAGTGAGACTAGAGGCAGCCAGAAGAAGTGCTGAGGGAAAAACCCTACACATGTTGTATTTTTAAAGACTTGAGTCTGATATTATTTAATCTAAAAGACGTAGAAAGTGACTGGTTTGAATAAATAAAATAACAATAAAGGTATTTCATTGTTCTCCTTCGCCATAATAACACGGCGTGGCACTGCAGAGAAACAGCAGTGAGGAGTCTGAGGTCTGTTTTCCCGCGGAGTGACTCATCTCTCAGAGGCGATCTTTGTCCAGTCTCATCGCGAGCTCCTCCGCGCAGCCTCCCTGCATCCTAGCGCGAGCATCACTGCGCACCGAGCACCGACGGAGACACCGACCCGCCGAGCGGAGGACGTATAAGGCATTCAGCTCCCGGAGCAGCGGCTTGTTTTCGGTGATTTCTCTCCCCGTCGCTTCTCTATGGATGTGAAATAAAAGCGGCGGTCAGTCGGCGTCCTCCCTCCATCTCTCTCTGCTCTTCTCTTCCCGCTCCGTCAGGACCGCATCCAGCCCAGATACACAAAATGGCGGACATCATCGAGCTGGGACCCGCCTACGGTGAGAGCCAGGCCCTTTCTGCTTCACATCTCTGCTGCTGGCGTCGAAATAACTCTTTAAATATACTCCAAGTCTTATTTTATCAGGATGCTATAATGTTTTATCGTCAAGTTTAACAGGTGTTTTAGCCTAAAATGTCCCGTGTCCGCTTGACTGGTTGTCTCTAACACCCAGTTAATGAGGCGTTATCGCGCCACCGCCCGTTATTTTGTTTCATTAGCGCTGTTTTTCATTTTAATCCCATAATTTGAGATGAACTGTCATTTATCATCGTTACTGACTCCACTTTATCACGTTAAAGGTTATTATTTTACACCAGAAAAGGTTGGAATTGATGGATGTAAAATATCGACCTCTTCATGGTTTTGTTAATAAAAAAGGGGAAAGACAGAAAGAGAAAAACGGCGTGTGACTGTTTAAAGTGGAGCTTCACTCCGACACGAGGCTGCGGTAAATGTTAACTAATAAAAATAACATCATCCCGACAGACGCGGCAAACAGGGCGTTCTCACGCGCCTACGCACCGTCTGCCTCTCGTGTGTGCGTGCGCGTGCCAGTCGGGGTGGGTACGGGTGGGTATCGGGTGACGTCATGTCTGTACCCGGCGCTGAGGACACAAAAACTCGACGTACTGTTTAATTTTATAACTATTATTAGTGTCGTTTGTTTATTGATTATAAGGTTTGGAAAACATTTATTTACATTTACATTTTATTCATTTAGCTGACCGAAGACCAAACAATACATTGATTAATCAGTTAGTTTATGGTTATTATTATTATTATGATTTATCGATCCAAAACTCCAGACGTTAATAAGAGAAACTCAGGTCAGGTAACGAGACGATCGCTTTAACGATAAATCGATAAATTTGCTGTTGATCAAATAGTTTCAGCTGTAATTACAAACTGAATCTGTCCCAAAATGGACGCACGCTGTCACGTGATAAAAACAAAATGTTGTGTTTCAGATCTGTGACCATCAGATCAAATTAATGGCAGAAAGTTTTGGGATTTTAAGAAACCCCTCCACTCGCCAGTGTCTGTTTTCTATCTCAGCAAACTGAATCTCTTTGGGTTTTAAACATTTCATCCACTAAATAATTCACCAATAATGAAAATAATCATCAGTTCCAGCTCCATAAATAAAACACTAAAACAAGAGAGGAAGTGAGTAGACATAACCAAGAGATCGATATATTATTATATTTGCAGCCTTCAGCACATTAGTCGTGGATATTTAGATTTATATTAGTATATCTACTTTTATTGTGTTTTGTACTTTCTTTTTATTGAATCTTAAATTTTCTTTTTTTGTCACTGCATGAATCATACAAAGAAATTCAGGTGCACTGAAACCGGAAACGATGCTCAAACATCAAAATATAGAATAATAAAATAATAAATAGATGTGTAGTATTGCACGGTACATTACATTACCTCTGTGCTACTGTGCCAATTTAAATCTCTCTCCAGGGGATCAATAAAAGAACATCTCATCTTATTATTCTGATAAACGGAGGAGCATTTACTCTGTAAACACTCAGGTACAGCTACAAACTAAACACGGTGGTGATTTTATCTGATGGTCTAAGTTTGTGTATCATTACTTTGTATTTGTTGAACGAGGCCACAGGTGAAAGACTGGGCGGAGTTTGGTTGACTCAGTGTCACCGCGTCTCGTTAAACCTCTTCAGCAAGGTTTGATGAGAATATATAAATACATTCATGTTATAAATAGGACTGCTGTCAATATTAAATGAATTGCCAGCTATTTTGATAATCGATTAATCAGTCTCAGTAATTTCTACTATGATAGCTTCTTTAATCCTCTCTAAACAAGACATTTGAGGACGTCATCTTGGGCTTTGGGAAACACCGATTGACATTTGCACCATTTTCTAAACTAATTTCTATATAATTATAATGATAATAATAAATAATTAGTTGCGTAGCTCCCGCTGAGTCCTTGTGATGTGAGGAACTGCAGTCGGTGTTTAAGATGGATTATATTAATGTTCTCCAGCACACATGCTGTAACAGGAAGCATTTAATAGGACTGCGATCAGGAACCACAGCAGCAACATAACTCAGAGACCTGTGACGGCCCGGACAGTCATCAGTCGATCGTTTGAAAATATTAGAGCACAGTTATTGTTAATGAAAATGGGGACTTGCAGCTTAAACTGTTTTAATCTTATTCCAGCTCAGTTACTGTAAAGTTAGAGTCCAGTTAGTTCAACAACATACACAATAGATAGAATAGATTTGGGTATATATAAATTCATCTGAGTACATTGATTTCAGTTCATGTTTTTGAGTCTTTTGGTCGCACAAAGCAGGACGTGAGAAGACTGCACCGCAGGGTTTTGTAGGGCAAGCGATTAAATGTGAAAATAACCAACAGATCGATGTTATTATTATCATTATTATGTTATTTTCAGCCTGAGTTACAATGAGAGAAAACCCCCAGCCTGCAGAGACGATGAAAATGATCAGATATCAGATAAATATGTCGATATTAACCCTTTGATGCACAACAAATTCATTTCAGTTACCTTAAAGATCAGGAAGTTCTCGCTGTTTTAGCTTCACGTTGTTAGGCCGTAATGCTTTTTTCACAGCCGCAACTCGCTCATTCATTCATGAATTTCTGAGCACCAGCGTCCGTCTGTTCCTGGGACTGAACATTAGTTCTGTTGGATCTCTGGAGATCCATCACGGCCGGAGCTCTGCCGGTGTTGTCGTATGTTGAGTGGCAGTATACCGCTATAATTATAAAAGAGATCTGAAATTAGACAGTATACGTTTCTACAGATATAGTTTGATGTTGGTTAATGTTTCCTGCCAGCGTTTGCTCCTCTCTCTCTCCCTCACCGCACCGTCGTCTACTCACAAAGTCTCTAACAAGATGGAGGGAGACTCAGTGCTGGTCGACGCTGTTAAAGACCAGGTGCCGTAATCCAGAAACTTCCTAACCGGCAGACCCTTTCCCGACTGCTTGGTAACCATGGTAATAAGGAGTTAGGAAGTTAGAGTTAGGAAAAAGGCCGTTCCTCAGCCAGGGTTCCTTTCCTGGCCGCTGAGACTCCTCACTTTACTCTTCCACCAGCTAGTTTAATAACTCGTTTCATCCACATGGCTGCTCTTTGACTGCTTTTACAAAATCAACAAGAAGTCAACAGGCCGAACTTATTAACTGGTTCTGCCTGGTTGTGTTTGATGACCCAACCCTCGTTAGCAGATCAGACGCTGGATAATGTCTCGTTATGTAACATGATGTGAAGGCTTGATGGAACAAAAGCATCCTAATGCGGGTCTTTGATAGGAGGAGATCGTTAAATTCAAGATATAGATGAAAGCATGATGACGTCAGCCCGCAGACTTTAATAGTATTTTTCACCGTCATTATTAGCTTTCCGGGTTCCTGCCGGGGTCAGTGAGGGAGCTCTCTGGACACAACAGCTGCCTTTCTCTTCCTATCACTGTAAATGGACTGATTTTCTTTCTGACAGCGTCAACGCTCCGCTGGCTGCCGGATATGCGGCGGTGACCGTGTCCGCTATTTTAGCCGCCATGGCTGCGTTCAGACTGCAGGCCTTAATGTTCAATTCAAATGTTTTTCCCAGATCAGATTTTGTTTGTTTGACAGTTCACGTTATAGTTTAAATGTGGCTGATATCAGACTCCAGTGTGAACTGTCCGCCTGTAGTGACCCGCACGCAGCAGAAGAAGAACAGGGCGTCACGCAGCAGAAGAAGAACAGGGCGTCACGCAGCAGAAGAAGAACAGGGCGTCACGCAGCAGAAGAAGAACAGGGCGTCACGCAGCAGAAGAAGAACAGGGCGTCACGCAGCAGAAGAAGAACAGGGCGTCACGCAGCAGCAGCATCAGCTGTTGGAGGCAGCAGAAGTAAACACGGAGCAGCAGACTTAGCTCCGGTTGGACAAACAGCATGCACGTAACGCAGAAGAGCTCCGGTCCGCTGGATTTCAGGTGTAAGAAAGGGAATTTGTGAGCAGATGACAGCGAGGTAGAGGAGGAAGAGAGCCACGTGTTTGATAAAGGCTAAAGAGCCGTACCATCTCTGGTACCGGTAACGGGAAAACGGAATAAGAAGCGGGAACGCTGACGTGTCTGCAGCGGAGGTACGTCAGGTCTGTGATACTGACAATGGAGAATGAAGAATAATTAAAACGGTGAAATAAGAAACAGGCTGTTACTAAAAGTAGTAAAAACATGCTGATGAATATTTCCTCCTCGTAGGAGAGCAGAGTCCAGTCCTGGGAACTGATCTGCAGTCTGCTCTGATGTTCACTAACTGTGTGGAGGCTCAAATACTGACACTGCATTCTGGGTAAAACACTCGTCCTGTCGGCGCTCTGCAGGTAGAGCTGAAGCTGTGTGAGGTCGTTAACTTCCTTTGTCTGATTTCAGATTTGATTCATCGTTGCAGTAAAAGAAAAAGTCCTCAGTTTAGTGAAATTTAAAACAGACGTGTCTCTAAACTGAGAATCCAACTAGTAATAAAATCTAATAATCAGCTTTAAATGTCAGGAGGGATCAATAGATTATTCTGCAGGTGCACCGATCGCTTCAGCTTCGTCATGAATTAAATTCTGTTTGGTAGAAAGTTCAGGACAGTAAAATACTGTGTTCCTATTGGCTCTGAGCCAGCCAATGAAGAGAGGGTGCTTAATGTGAGGCGTGTGTGTGTGTGTGCGTGTGTGTGCGTGTGTGCGTTGCTAGGCAGCGAGCTCAGCTGCTTTCAGCTCCTTCCAAACATGACATCATCTGATGGGTCTGAATGAACAACAACAGGAAGCAGATCTGAGGCCTGCAGCAGCTCGCTGTGGTGATCAGAGGTCACTTTACAATCAGCTGTCAGCACCAAAATAACAACAGTTGGGTTTGGAAACTCCTCCACCGATAGTTTTGTGGAGTATAAAATGTCTGACGGTATTAAAGGGTTTCACTCGCTCTGAGGGTTTGTGCCCATTCTAAACTCTGCAGAGGAAACAGAATTCAACTTTTAGCTTCTGAAATCATTCAGACTCCCTGACGGAGCTCAGGAAGGATCCGGAGGACGGCTGCTGCGTCACTATGAACCTGGACTGTGCGTGAGACCTTTTGGACGTGTAGAAGAACTCGGAACATGAATTAACATCAGGTCCTGACAGATCCTGTCGGCGTGTCGGAGACTTTAATAATGAATGAAGTTACGCTGCTGTGCCTGGTGCGTAAATGTGCACGGCGTCTCTCTTACCATCTGAGTAACGCGCCCTTAAATAACAACAAACTGAAACACTTTCTGCTGCTTCAGATAGCAACGCGCCAACAGTTGTTCAGCTAAACTGGATCTTGATGCAGCAGAAAGCGACACCGCAGTATTTCACCGTGTTTTGTTCTGCACATGAAACGTTTTAAACGTCTGACAGCAGCCTCTCTAATGGTTGAAGAAAATACTGCAGTAAAGCACAAAATAAAGAAACCGCTGTAGGGGAGAGATGTGACCCCCGACCGGTTCATCAGAGCTTCTAATAACGCAGCGCAGTGAGGATCAGACGTTTACAGAGCTGCGGAGGAACATCGGGCGTCCACACTTCTGTCTCTGCTGCGAGTCAGTCACTTGATGGTTTCATCATCATATTAGCAGTAGTAGTAAAAGCGCTCCTGGCTGGTGGATCACGCATAAAACACAGACTGAGTACAACCCTTTGAACCACCTGGCACACTCACCATGTTTTTCGCCTTTAAAATAGTGCGCTCCACGCCGTGCGCTCCAATCCGTGCGCTCCACGCCGTGCACTCCAATCCGTGCGCTCCAATCCGTGCGCTCCACGCCGTGCGCTCCAATCCGTGCGCTCCACGCCGTGCGCTTAGGTTATTAAAATAGGGCCCATTGACTCTGTCTGAGGGTTTAGACTCGGGCTGACGGAGTGGGTTGAGTACCGTGTTGGCCTGTCGTACAGGTTATTCATTTTACACACAGCGCTGTGGGTAACTATAGAGAAAGGCGTTGTGGGTAACTATAGAGAAAGGCGTTGTGGGTAACTATAGAGAAAGGCGTTGTGGGTGACTATAGAGAAAGGCGTTGTGGGTGACTATAGAGAAAGGCGTTGTGGGTAACTATAGAGAAAGGCGTTGTGGGTAACTATAGAGAAAGGCGTTGTGGGTAACTATAGGCAGAGCACTCGATGGGGAGCCGGCAGCAGAGGGACCAGGATTTCATGTTCCAGCAGAGGAAGGCTTCAGGACGAGGACTCTCTGTGGACCAGTCTGTCCTCATTATCAGGGTGCTCCTCTATTCAGACCAGTACGGTAGATCAGATCAGGACTACAGTGCTCCTCTGTACAGAAAACAAAGACCTCCTTACACTCCTCCTCCTCCTCCTCCTCCTCCTCCTCCTGCAGGGATCACTTCTGTTATTTCTAATGAGACCTCAGGAGGGTCGATGTGGTGACATCACTGTGTTACTGTTTTTAACCATGATCCTGACGTCAGTGACCGTCAGTGACGCATCATCGTCCTCCATGTTTGTTTTCCTCTCTGTGGTCACAGCTGGTCACGTGAGGGTTAAAATACTTTAATTAGACTGAACCGCAGAGCTTAGCTGATGAGGTGAGGCGTCTGTTTTATTACAACAGCTCTGATGTGACCTGAACGCAGCATCTGTGTTGTTAAAGCATCGTTTCACTGTAAACATACATTTATAGAGTTTATGGTGACGCGAGCTGAGAAACGGCTGTTTCAGATGATGTCAGCATGTCCCGGGACAGGAAGTGAATGAAGAAGTATTCACAGAGCTGTGATTAATGACTAGGCGTTTCTGTCACCAGCTGTTCTGCAGGTTCTTTTCTCAGTGAATCGAGTCTTTGGTTCCTCTGCAGAGTTCAGATGAATCAGATCCATCGTCATCACGCTGCTCTTCATCACAATAATTAAAAATCATCTTGTTTGATTGTTCTGGTTCTGACGCTCGGACAGCTGATCAGAGCCGATTGTCTGAGCTGTGTTCTGACCCGTCCTCCCTCTGTGTCTCTGTCCCAGCCATGTCTCCGGTCCTGGCAGGCTTCCTGGGAGCTGGCGTCCTGGTTTTGGTCGTAGTGGTTCTGGTTCTGCTCTGGTCTTTCTGTCAGCGCCGTTACCTGCGCATCTCTGGACGCTACAAGCTGCACGGCGACCGTTACTGCGACGCCGAGGACCCCCCCTACAAGTTCATCCACATGTTGAAGGGCATCAGCATTTACCCAGAATCCCTCAGCAGCAGCAAGAGGATCGTACGCAGCATGCGCCGCGTGGAGCGCTCCGACCGCGAGGGAGAGCGAGGCTGCCCCGCCGCCACGGGGAGGGGCATGGTGCTGGTGGACGCTGAGAACAACATCCTGGACGTCCCGGGGCAGCTGCAGATGAGTCACCTGGTCCCCCCCGCCGGGGCGGGCCCCGCCCTCAACCAGGCCCGGCTGGAGCGGGCTCTGCCGGTCCGTGCCGACTACTGCTGCCTGGACAGCTCAGCCAGCAGCAGCCAGACCAGCAGCAAGACCGCGTCCCCCTTCACCCCTGCGTCCTCGGAGCCCGAACCGGAGCCCAGCCTGGGGGCCATCAGCCTCACCGTCGACTACAACTTCCCCAAGAAGGCCCTGGTGGTGACCATCGTCGGGGCCCGGGGCCTCCCCGCCATAGACGAGCAGGCGGGCAGCTCGGACCCGTACGTGAAGATGACCATCCTGCCGGAGAAGAAGCACCGTGTCAAGACCCGCGTGCTAAGGAAGACCCTGGACCCGCTGTTCGACGAGACCTTCACCTTCTACGGCGTGGCCTACAGCTCGCTGCCCGAGCTCACCCTGCACTTCCTGGTCCTCAGCTTCGACCGCTTCGCCCGAGACGACGTCATCGGCGAGGCCGTGGTGCCGCTGAAGGGCGTGGACCCGAGCACGGGCCGAGTCCACCTGAGCCAGCAGATCACCAAGAGGAACATGCAGGTGAGTGACAGCTGCGGCGAGACGTGGTCGCAGACTATTAATGAATCATTTGTTCGTTTGTACGTTGAACATGGAAACAGAGAGGAGGAAGCGGTCTGGAGGTCTGACCTCACCGAGCGTCTGCCTCCAGTGTGACTCCACTTAGCGTGGAAACAGCCTCCTCTGTGCGTCCGCTGCTGTCAGGCGGCGCTCTGACCTCAGCTGCTGCGTCTTTATCGGGTTATAGCTGGACGTTGGTGAATAAGCTGTTGTCCTGCTGAGCCGTCACTCTAAACGCCGTCAGCGACGTCATCTGTGTGACGTCAGGCGCTTTAACATGTTGTCTTTAACCTTTATTTATCCATGGGAGAAAATCAAGACTCAGACTCCGTCGTGCAGATAAAATACACTGATGGAATATCTGCTCATTTAAAACATTTCCATCCGTCTTTAAAATCAAGATTTAAACTTTAAAAAGGAGCCAGCACCTCCAAACGGATCAGGTCTTTAGCAAGGAGGTCCAGGTAGATGTTGCTGAGCATGAGAGGTCCGCCTGCTGGACCCATGACTTCTGACCGCAGAGCTAAGGACAGGTGCACCTGGACTGTCCAACGCCTGTTCTTTATTCCTGAGCTCAGAGGATCACAGAGGATCAGTAAATGAAATGAGTCACGTTATTCTACATTTGGTAGAAATGCTACACAAAAACTACAGTGTCACAAATAAACTAAAGAAAATACAAAGACTCTCAGAGGAACCTGAGAAAGGGCCCACTGATGTTACGATACATCTTATCTTATAGACCATGATGCATTGCTGCAGATTAATTAATGGATATTAATCCACAAACATCAGATCTAAGAGATAAGTTTTTCTGCAGTACTCTAAGTACACGCTGCTCATAATACTTATAATCTTACTGAAGGACGTTTTAGATGCAGTGGAGTATTTGCACAGTGTGGTATTAGTACTTCTACCGCAGTAAAATGATCTGAGTGCTGTTTAGTGTCTGTTCAGAGACGTCATCGCAGCATCTGATTGTCTCTCTGTGTCTTTTTCAGTGTGAGAGTCGTGGCGAGCTGCTGGCGTCTCTGTCCTACCAGCCGGTGTCTCACCGCCTCAGCGTGGTCGTCCTGAAAGCTCGACACCTCCCCAAGATGGACATCACCGGCCTGTCAGCCAGTGAGTGTTTGTGTGCTGACTGCTCCGGTCTGTGTTCTCCACCTTTAACATTTCATCTCACGGCCGACTTAAACATCTCAAACGTTTCTGTCCAAACGGGAATTTCCAAAATGTGTTTGAAGTACCGCAGAGAGACTATTCTCTGAGCCTCACTGTGTTCATGTGTGATGTTCAGCTACAGAACAAACTTATCATCTGTAGTTTGTCCTGAGGGGGGCGCTAGAGGAGAGCTCTTAGAGCAGGACGGGAACTAAACGTCACATGGTCATTAAATGAAGAACAACAATAAAAAGCAGCAACAACTTACTTCACAATGACTGACAGCTACAATTACAATAAGTAGAATCAGCCTCAAAGTCCTGTGTGAGTGATTGCGAGAGGTCCCACCGGTTCCAACTTACAGAGAAATAAAAACCAACATCACAAACAAAGAAGGGGGCAGGATCCAGCTCACATGAGGCCAGTTAGAGTTTTAACATGACTTCAGAATCATTTAATGGGGCTAGGTCATTTAATAAATGTAGTCTGTAGGGTTGAAATTAATAAAACGTGTTTTCTAATAAACTATAAAAAAATTGTAATCAAAAAAACCGTTTAAAGTATTCAGGATCTATATGAATTAAAAAGTTTATATTTTTGACTACACTGTGGCCTTGGACACTAAAATATACAAATGAAATGGTCTGCGTAGACTTGGTGACGGCCGGTCGGGAACCAGAGTTAGTTATAAAATGTAGTTTTCTACACAGAATCTAAAAGGTGGAGAATACGAAAGGCAGAATGCATGTAGACCACATCACCATTAGTCCAGAACACTTAGATCTGAAGCCTGACCAAGTTTCTTTCCTGCCAACATGTTAAAACGAGCTTTATTTCCAAAAGGAAGAACCCAACGGTACCTTAAAGGGTTTGCGATTCTTATCTAATATTTCCTCGTGGGTCGCCAGCTCTGGGTCTGTACATTGAGCACCAACGAAGCTGCTGGGAGCGAGCGGCAGGTGGAATCGCTGTGATTTGTTGATAAACAAACTCATGAACGCGCATTGCCATGGTAACCAGTCCTACTCTGCTTCAACAGTTACAATTAGTGAACAAACATCATCAAACGAACGACATGTGTAAGGTCACAAACGCAGCGTCCAAAACACAACCGAGTAAAAAACTAGAGAGTTATTAGTTATGTACAGACCCAGAGCTGTGAAAACACAGAGCTGGCGACCCACGAGGAAATATTTGCTTAATTTAACAAAAAGTGTCTTGGATAAGAATCTCAAAGTACTTTAACTTGTTTCCAGCTCTACATTGTGGTTTTTCTTGTTTGCTCCTCAGACCCCTACGTGAAGGTGAACGTCTTCTACGGCCGGAAGCGCATCGCCAAGAAGAAGACCCACGTGAAGAAGTGCACGCTGAACCCGGTCTTCAACGAGTCCTTCATCTACGACATCCCGCCAGAGCTGCTGCCCGAGATCTCCGTGGAGTTCCTGGTGGTCGACTTCGACCGGACCACCAAGAACGAGGTTCTGGGCCGCCTGTTGCTCGGGCTCCACAGCCCCGCCCCCTCCGGAGCCTCCCACTGGAGGGAGGTCTGCGAAAACCCCCGCCGGCAGATCTCCAAATGGCACAACCTGAGCGAGTACTGAGGCTGGGGGGGGGGGGGACCAGCAGAAACCAGCCGACACCACCTTCCAGGCTGGGACTCCACCAGTGAAACCACTGGGAAATACAAACTCAGTGTACAGCACACACACACACACACACACACACACACACACACACACACACACACACAGTTGTGATCATAGTGAAACTCTCTCTCTCTCTCTACTATCTCTCTCTTCCACCACTACATTCGTCCTGTTCATGACAGCGAAGAAGCAAAAAGAAAACGAGCTGTTTCTAAAAGAGAACCCATGAAACCATCCTCGGCCCGTTCATGTCTCCTCTGGCTGTGTGTGTCCGCGGGGAAGGAATGCTCCGATTTAAAAAAGATTACTAAAGATTCCCCTTCTTGCTGTTGTCGTCACGCAGCTCATCGCATGTCTGTCCCAAGAGAAAAGAAAAACAAGCCCTCCAGATGAGGAGCTGAGAGCTGAGCGGCGGCAGGAGGACGCTTCAGCTCCGGTAGAAGAAATACTCACTAACACTGCGTAGGACTAATCGCTGCATATATCCAAGTATAATTACTCCTCAGTAGGACCCGGTAAGAGCGCCACAGAGCTCCCACGTCTCGCAGCGGCCATGTTTTTAGGGGGTGGGGTTGTTGTAGTCCACAGCATGCTCCCTGCCTCCTCCTGAAGAAGATCAAACATCGTGTTCACTCGTGGCTCCTGGAGGAGGTGCACTCCCATCTGACTGTGAACTGTTTCAATGTGGATTTACAAACTGTGGCTGAAGACGAGTGGAGACGTTAACCAATCAGCTTTCTGCTCAGCAACACTGAGAGCAGACTGAGAGACCGTGTAAAATACTTGTTTGTGACATGAATGGTATTTAATAGACTCTCTGAAGGAAGCAGGAAGCAGCTGGTGGACTGATTCATCCCCACGCCGTTGTCTCATTACCAGGAGTCACAGAAAGACCTGCCGAGACCAACTCGGATTCACTCAATCAGGTCGCACCGTTAAAGCTTGAGAAACGAGTACAGGCAGCAGAACGGGCGTGTTATTAACGTGGTTTAGCGTCTTCTGACTGACGTAAAATTAAAATTAAAATTACAATCTCTCAGGTGTGAAATGTTTCAGGTTGGTCTCTGGCTGTACTGGCTGTGGTTTGAGATTTCTCTGTTGGAAAACTCGAGGCTTTGACACAGAGCTGTGGAAGGAAACAGCCACGAAAACAGACAGATGCTAAATATTAAACTAACATCTTCCACGTGTCGGATCTCCGGTCCTGCAAAAAACGAGTATTGTGGTGTTTTCAGAATTTTGGCACCGAAGTACCGGTTCTCGTGACATCCCCACACTGAAGTCACTGTTAAACAGCATTTATCATCTTATCTATCTTATTTTATCCAAAGCCACTAATAGTTGGTGTATCGGTCAGAGGTCGCACGCCACTGGAGCAACAAGGGGTTAAGTGTCTTGCTCAGGGACACGTTGGTGTCTCACAGTGGATTCAAACCCAGGTCTCTTACACCAAAGGCATGTGTCTAATCCACTGCTCCATCTCCACCCCAAAATATTTCTTCAGTTCAGTAGTGGTATGCTGAGACCGGGATTCGAACCATCAGTCTTTAGATCTGCAGGACAAAGCCGTAACCTCTAGACTATTAAGGCCTAAAGTTTCAAGTCAGTCGCCCGCGCTCCATGTGACCTCCGTGACTCTTCAGATATTAGCATGCCAACGTTAGCTTTGTCAGGTAGTGGCCGTAAATATTTAAAACGAGTCAGTGAGCTGCAGCCTGTTTCACTGTAGTGATGGTGAAACTGCACAGCTTCACGCCAGAGACGTTTTAAGAGGAGACCCGTACAATCCTCAGTACAACTCTATAGGCAAACCCCGTAACGCCAAAGAGGGCGGCTGTCCCGCCCCTCCTACTAGAAAGCCAATCAAGCCAATCGTGTGGTTCCACTGCTGCTGACAGCGTCATGAAGGAAACGTCCTCTGCATTTCTGTAAAGGTTCAGTGTGAAGTTTTAGTGGCATCTAGTGGTGAGAGTGGGAACTGCAACCAACCACCTCCTCCCTTGCAAGTGCGCAGGAGAAGCTACGGTGGCTCATCCTAAGGTAATAAAAACATAACGGTTCATTATGTAAAGTCTTTACACACCACTGAAAAGAGAGTTATGGATATTATATTGATTTCTGTCAGTAGGTCCTCCTGAATGTCACACACTGGACCTTTAACCTGAAACAGCGTCGCTCTCAGAGTCCACATTTAGCGCAGGCGGACGTTTTAAACTGACTGCAGCTCAGCCGTCACAGAGGCGTTACTGCAGAGTCTCAGTTCGTACCTGTGTTAGGGCTGCAGCTAATGATCATTTTCACCATTAATGTTTTAGCCTAAAAAAAGTGGTAAAATATGTTTATCTAAGTTTCCCAAAGTTCGACATGACGTCCACAACCCAAAGACATTCAGTTTACTGTCACAGAGGAGCAAAGAAACTAGGAAATATTCACACATGAGAAGCTGCAATCAGAGAATTTGAACATTTTGTTTATTCATACAGTTTAAAGTTAGAGGCATAGTGCACATTAACAAACATTTCTGTAACTGTGCCAGTTTAGCTATCGTCCCCGGGCAGGTGTAATCATAGCTACATAAAATACGGATTTTAATCAACTAAATGAAACTACCGTAAAACCTGGTTGCCTGTGCTTTTATTTGTTAAAATCACCCAGCCTGTATCTGGGACCTTATTCCTTTACCGTGTAAGTAAATCTGAAGGAAAACCACTTTAGTGCTCATTGTTTACATTATAAATACTTTAAAGATTTACCTTGGTGTGCACTAAGCAGCTTGAAGAGGTTTCATACATCCAAACAGCTTCTATAAAAACAGACCAGGCTTCTAACTGAGACCAGAACATGCAGCCACACCAGGCCAGTAAATGGGAGCGGCGTCTAACTAGGACTCTGCTTTAACTGAAGTTTTACGGTGATCTGCGAACGCCTCGTTGTGAGCTCCCTGCAGGCGGCTTAACGAGAGAAAATAAAAGCCGATCAACGCGTCCTGATCCCAGGCTTCAGGGAGACGAGACAGGTCAGATGCGTCTTGATGAACCCGGAGGTAATGAGACGACGGCGCCGGGCGGAGACCATCAGCAACCGCAGCTTCTCTTCGCTTCCTGTGCCCCTGTGTCACGTTCCTTCTCTTCCTCCGACCTGCACTGGCGTGTGAAGCGTTTCCCTGCAGGAGTGCCTGAAGCCGTTTGTTTTCTGAAGCCCAGTGGATGTTTGAATATTTCCTTTGAGTGGTGTAGTCTAACGAGCACACGTTAGTCCCAGTTTAGAGTTAACCCACGTTAACCCCGCTCGCCGCCGAGCCCGCAGCTCGCCGACGTGGCGAAGAAGAATAACCTGTGTGAAACTAACTTTGAGTCAGAGACGTGCCGAGGACGGCTCGGACGGCTCGGACTGTAGATTTGTACAGATGTGAACATGTTTGCCGGTTTCCTTCCTGTCTGATGTCCTCGGAGCTTCAGTGTGTTTGAGCGCCCCCTGCTGTAGACCTGGACGCTAACCTCGTGTTAGCTCTGTCACACTAATCAGACGTGCAAATAAAAAACAAGTTAGCCATGGACGCCACGTGTCACGCCTCCTTTCTTATTCATCATGACGTCTGGTGTGTTTCTCCTCCTCTTCCTCCTTCTCTGTCTCCTCCTCTTCTGTCTCTCTCGTCCTCTGTCCCCTCCTCCTCTGTCTCCTCCTCCTCTGTCCCCTCCTCCTCTGTCTCCTCCTCCTCTGTCTCCTCCTCTGTCTCCTCCTCCTCTGTCCCCTCCTCCTCTGTTCCCTTCTCTGTCGCGTCCTCTGTCCCCTCCTCTTCTGTTCCCTCCTCTGTCCCCTCCTCCTCTGTTCCCTTCTCTGTCTCGTCCTCTGTCCCCTCCTCATCTGTTCCCTCCTCTGTCTCCTCCTCTGTCTCCTCCTCCTCTGTCCCCTCCTCCTCTGTTCCCTTCTCTGTCTCGTCCTCTGTCCCCTCCTCTTCTATTCCCTCCTCTGTCCTCTCCTCCTCTGTTCCCTCCTCTGTCTCGTCCTCTGTCCCCTCCTCCTCTGTTCCCTTCTCTGTCTCGTCCTCTGTCCCCTCCTCTTCTATTCCCTCCTCTGTCCCCTCCTTCTCTGTTCCCTCCTCTGT
>NC_060152.1:34849380-34856976 GCF_021292245.1 Micropterus dolomieu | reverse complement strand
CCTCCGCCTCCTCCTCCTCTGTCCCCTCCTCATCTGTTCCCTCCTCTGTCTCGTCCTCTGTCCCCTCCTCCTCTGTTCCCTCCTCTGTCTCGTCCTCTGTCCCCTCCTCCTCTGTTCCCTCCTCTGTCCCCTCCTCTGTTCCCTCCTCTGTCCCCTCCTCTGTCTCCTCCTCCTCTGTCTTCTCCTCTGTCCCCTCCTCTGTTCCCTCCTCTGTCCCCTCCTCTGTCTCCTCCTCCTCTGTCTTCTCCTCTGTCCCCTCCTCTGTCTCCTCGTCCTCTGTCTTCTCCTCTGTCCCCTCCTCTTTCCCCTCCTCATCTATTCCCTCCTCTGTCCCTTCCTCTGTCCCCTCCTCCTCTGTTCCCTCCTCTGTCTCCACCTCTGTCTCCTCCTCCTCTGTCCCCTCCTCTTCTGTTCCCTCCTCTGTCTCCTCCTCTGTCCCCTCCTCATCTGTTCCCTCCTCTGTCCCTTCCTCTGTCCCCTCTTCCTCTGCCTTCTCCTCTGTCCCCTCCTCCTCTGTCCCCTCCTCTTCTGTTCCCTCCTCTGTCCCCTCCTCATCTGTTCCCTCCTCTGTCTCGTCCTCTGTCCCCTCCTCCTCTGTTACCTCCTCTGTCTCGTCCTCTGTCTCCTTCTCCTCTGTCCCCTCCTCATCTGTTCCCTCCTCTGTCTCGTCCTCTGTCCCCTCCTCCTCTGTTCCCTCCTCTGTCCCCTCCTCCTCTGTCCCCTCCTCTGTCTCCTCCTCTGTCTCCCCCTCCTCTGTTCCCTCCTCTGTCACATTTGTTAGGTTGCACTCTGGAGCTCTGTGGCGATGCTACAGAGACACCTCGACCTACAGAGCAGACGTGAGGGAACAAATACATCAGAACGGTTTATCTTACTTATAATAGAGAAAAGCGACATATAACTGAGGTGAAGCTGACAGAAAACACAGTATCAACAACTGAGCGTAGTCCATAAACCCAAACATTAAGTCCAGCGACCAGAAACACGAGACGTGAAACACGGGTAGGTAACCGCCCACCAAGTAGGACAACGAGCAAGCACCGAACAACAGGAAGACAACCGCTGTATCTGCACAGGAGGGGCGAGGACACAAGACACAGGTGAGGACAATCAGGGGAATGAGACAGGGACACAGGAAGTAAAACACTTGAGGCAGAGTACTACAAAATAAAACAGGATGTACAGCTTACATGAACACACAAGGATTAATATCACAGAATAAAACAACACATGGCAGGAGTGTCCAACTGACAGAACATGATCATAATCCGAAATGAAAGTTTAGAATTTACAGGAACAAAACTTCCCTGAAATTAAAGTCACAAAAAATCCTCTCTGGTGCTTTCTTCTGAATACGCCCAGTTCAAGGATGCATTTGATAATACGGTGATGTGGGCTGAAATCATGAGTGTTTCCTCACTGCTAAATCTGTTTGAGAAGTATAATATAATTTTCCACTGCATGCATAATGAATGGATGTTGCAGCAAAGGGTAGCGATGTGGTTCGTTCTTTCTCTCATAAATGTCTGACTATATGTCGGAGAGTATTCAAGTTTTTTAATTGTAGATTTGTGATTACTTTTTTCCGTTATTTACCACTTGAATCTTTTTCCCCAAACTCTAACCCTGACATTATCATCGGGCATTCATTTTATCTATAAATGTTGCCCCTTGTGAATTCGAGGCAATGCCTTCAAATTTCATGTTCAGTTACATCATGTTCAACAATTTCCTCTCGGGGATCAATAAAGTATTTCTGAACGTTTCCCTGAAGTATGATTTAGAAAAACATCAAACTGTCACATTTAAGAAGCCAGAAACCGGCGGGTGTTTGGCTTTGTTGCTTAAAAAATGACTAAAACCATTATTCATTTATCAAAATAGTTCAATGAACTGACCAATCGTTACAGGTCTAGCATTGATCGATCTACGGATCATGTTTTGATTGTTTGCTCTTTAAGTATCAGCAAAGTGTGACGTCTTTAAACATGTCTGGACAAATCACAAACAATGTGTTGATTATCAATAATGGCTTCATTTCCCGCCTAATCAATCGGTCTCAGTGACTCGAGCTGAGTCTGAACGCTGATTCATCTGTAGATGATCTCGCTCCAGTATCGTTCCAATCAGAAATCCATGACTGGATTAAAAGAAGAGCATCACATGAGAGCTGACTGTGGGAAGGACTGTTCCTCCTCAGACACTAGAGGGGTTTGTGTTAAATCGTAAAGGGATTTACACGAAGAAGCAGTTCACTTTTAATCTACAGGAAAGTCATCAACATCAGACGTCAAGTGAGAAACACCAGACAGTCATCCAGAGAGCAGCATAGTTCACTAAAATAACTAAACTAATAAAAAGGAAATAAAAACTGATTCTTAGAAAGACTTTAGAGAAAACGTAAAAATAAATGTCCTGAGTCTGAAGGTGAAGGCAGATGGCGGCTGATGTGAGTCGCCACCGGAGACGTTAACTGGTGAAAGGTTTAGGTAAGATCATGGTCTTGGTTTGGTTTAGGAAATATCATGGTCTTGGTTTGGTTTAGGAAAGATCATGGTCTTGGTTTGGTTTAGGAAAGATCGTGGTCTTGGTTTGGTTTAGGAAAGATTGTGATCTTGGTTTGGTTTAGGAAAGATCGTGGTCTTGGTTTGGTTTAGGAAATATCGTGGTCTTGGTTTGGTTTAGGAAAGATCGTGGTCTTGGTTTGGTTTAGGAAAGATCGTGGTCTTGGTTTGGTTTAGGAAAGATCGTGGTCTTGCTTTGGTTTAGGAAAGATCGTGGTCTTGGTTTGGTTTAGGAAAGATCATGGTCTGGGTTTGGTTTAGGAAAGATCATGGTCTTGGTTTGGTTTAGGAAAGATCGTGGTCTTGGTTTGGTTTAGGTAAGATCGTGGTCTTGGTTTGGTTTAGGAAAGATCGTGGTCTTGGTTTGGTTTAGGAAAGATCGTGGTCTTGGTTTGGTTTAGGAAAGATTGTGGTCTTGGTTTGGTTTAGGAAAGATCGTGGTCTTGGTTTGGTTTAGGAAAGATCGTGGTCTTGCTTTGGTTTAGGAAAGATCGTGGTCTTGGTTTGGTTTAGGAAAGATCATGGTCTGGGTTTGGTTTAGGAAAGATCGTGGTCTTGGTTTGGTTTAGGAAAGATCGTAGTCTTGGTTTGGTTTAGGAAAGATCATGGTCTGGGTTTGGTTTAGGAAAGATCGTGGTCTTGGTTGAAATATAAAATAACTTTCGCTTTTGGTTTCAGATAGTTGATGATACAGGGGAGTTAGCTTTAAGTCCAGGGTG
Source organism: Micropterus dolomieu (assembly GCF_021292245.1). NCBI lineage: Eukaryota > Metazoa > Chordata > Actinopteri > Centrarchiformes > Centrarchidae > Micropterus > Micropterus dolomieu. Next base: position 34,853,693 of record NC_060152.1, on the reverse strand, counting down.
TCTCGTATGGACCCTGAAGGTACCTGGTCGTTCAGCTGAGAACATGTTGACTTAACATCAATCCTCATGGTGGCGCTCTGGTGAGTATTTTGGGCAGCAGGACGGGGTCTGTGGGACTGAGCCAGAATAAACTACAGAGTGTTCTTGGTGATGAAGGATCATGTGAACCAGTGCAGCAGTGAGGCTCACTGGTTTAATGGTGTCTCTGCTTCAGAGGAAGAGGAGACATCAAGACTCGTTAGGCGATTCTTTCACTGCTGGTTTGAGTCTAAACATGAGATCTGAGGACAATAAGTAAAATACAGAGAGTAAAATCCCCAGAGTTACACTTTCATTATAATGATTTTATACGTCAGTGAGGCTTCAGAGGCTGAACTTCTTCTGTACTTTCCATCACTTCTGCTTAGAAACACCAAATCCGGCATGAAGAAGTGGTTAAACCAGAATCTGTCATCCTCTCAGTCACATGAAGGTTTCCCAGAAAGACTCTGAACCCTTCATGTGGACTTCCCCTCAGCTCTTTACAGGGAAAAACTCCACGCCGTCACATGTCGTCCCCTCAGGAAACACCGCCTGGAGTTCGTAGACCGGGCCTCGTCCAATCAAGAATCCACCTTCAGCACCTCGACGTGTTGAGTCTTCAAACAAAATGTCCCCAAACGTTGACCTGTTGTTTTAAATATCACAGTGGGTCAGCAGCTGCATCCTGGTCTGGAGTCAGTTTTTAACAAGGTCATATCGGATTGAAGAAATATTCAGATGCTGCAGGAAAAGTACTAATACCACACTGTACAGATAAATTTTACTACTGTAAAACTACTAATACCAGAGTGTAAAATACTCTGTTACAATGTAAATTTACTTCAGTAAAAGTACTAATATCACACATTAAAGCGTCTCTGCCATCCAGGCAAAAGTTCCCCATCAAAGGTTTAAATCAAGGGCAGCCTGGCTGAAGATACCTGAAGACACGTCGTCTCTCATCCAGGAGGCTTCAGGGAGTCCCAGCTGTTTAACCTCTGTGGGCTCGTCAACAAGGTGGTGATGGATGCCTCCTGGGTCGTTAGTGCTCCTGGCTGATGGAACAACAGTCGTGGTCGTCAGTCGCCTGAGTCCGAACGTTTGTTCAGTTTGCTGGGAAGAGACGAATTATTACTGACGTTGACCTGCTTTTGTTCTTTATTTCATTATTTCGAACAAAAAGAAAAAGAAAATATGAAAATTACAGTAATTTTGTTGCGGCATGCAAAAGGAAAAAGAATATCTTTGAAGTGTTATGAACAATATGTGCAAGATGTCTGAATAGGAGCGAAGGAGAAGCTTGTTATTTTTCCCAGCCCTTATCCAACTCTAAATACTTCCTGTATATACTGGATATATATCATTATTTAATATGTATTCATAGCAAGAGAACCAACATACAGTCATTATAAACACCAGACAAACCATCAGCCCAGTCAGTCCAGGAACCCACACTCAGCCACCTCTCCTCATCCTCATTTCTTTTTAAAAAGTGTTTTTCTAACTCTTTAACCTTTTTAACGTGTGCGCTCTTGTTTTAGCAACTGCTTCCATCCTTTCCACAAACTCAGAACACAGACTGTGATGCACACACTGTTTAGAGTTGTCTCTATTGAAAGTTCAGTTCCTCTCTCACCCGCCCGCCTCTCAGGACTTCTGTGTTTGGTGGAATAATAAATTACGACTGAATAATCAACGAGTCCTGCTGTCTGCTGATCGATTGGTCTCCCCGAGGAACCCTCAGCTGGTGGCCTGTGTTCTGTGTTCTGTCTGCAGATCTATTGATAGATTCATCTCCTCGGTCGCTGCAACACGTCCACACTTATTCAGAATTATACAAGCAAAAAGCATCAGCAGTGACATCACACCGCCATCATCCAATCAGGTCGCTGATTTCCACCACAAAAACTGTCCGGACTCTTCAGCAGCAGATCAGAAAGTTAGAGAATCTTCGTCGTCTTCATCACCACCTTCATTCAGCTGCTACACGTCAGACTCCGTGATGGGGTAAGACCTGAAACACTCGGGATCATTAGGTTGATCTGAGAGGATCAGTTCCTCATTTTCTTCTTTTTCAAATGTTTCGGTCCTGAATGTAAAAACTAGACGATTCATTCAGACTTTATTGAACTTGAACTGAGACTCCGAATCTGTCTCACTGTTTGTGTTTTAACGTGTAACCTGTCTCTCCTAAAACGTGACTCATTGATGCTGATGTTCAGCTGTCAGTTGTTTTGTCTGCAGCAGTGAGACTGGGAGGAGATTTCCCATCAGCCCTCTGGGCGTGCAGTTTATCGTTGTGTAAATAAACAAAATCTAATTTAGTATTTGTACATTTTGATTTTGGAGGTTGGTAACGTGCCCCGATCTTCGTCAGAGGCTCCTTAAAAATGACCCTGAGTTATTGATGGTTTTTGATCACAGAGAACACTGGAGCCCAACATGTGGTTGGGACCCCCACGGGGGTCGCAACATAAACCTGAAGGGTCACATCTGTTTTAAACAGTGTCTGTTGATTAAATGTTTCTCTGATCTGCTTTTTTCTGGTTAACGGCTGCGTGACGTGTGTCAAACTTCCTGCTAGACTTCATAATAATGTCTAAACACATGACTTGTTAGCAGTTCCATCAGTAGGCAGCACTTAGTTTCAGTGATCAGAGGCGAAAGTTTATGTCTTCATTGATTGAACATTTTTAGCCGCTGTTAAAACCTGATCTGTATCCAGGTAATAAACGATCGACTTTGCCGTATTTATCAAGCTTCTCAAAGTGCCATCTTAGTCTTTCCTGCTGAGAATTCATGACATTTACTCCGACTTTTAAACTTAAGAATAAAAGCAAGTTATTAAATTTCTTAAAGCTAAGAAACACTCTGTTACGCCCCACCCTTTGGTGGCAACATGGGGCGAAGAACACCCCAACACTGACCCAAACTTAACACAAACACCTTCAAAACAACCAAATCAGGGGAATTTATTAACATAACAAGACAATAAATTGAGAACACCAAAAGGCAGCAAGACCAGCAGCGCCGAATCAAGAAGCCTCTTTTCTGACGCTTGCACAGGAGCTTTTAAAGACCGCCTTCCAAGCCCACGTGGACCTCGTTCAGCAATCAGCTGAAGTACTTCAGAGGCAGAACTAGGGCAGAAAACATGGAGAAAGCGCAGAGAAACACATACAGTCGTAACACATTTTCACTCTCCCTGTTATTTAAGAAGCTCCAGAGGTCTCTCAAGTGGTCAGGAGCTGCCAGCAGGGGGATGTGATGGCAAATCTTTCAGGAGACGAAGAATGTTAATTAAGTTAATTAGTTAATTAGACGGGGTCGGACAGCACAGGCATAATCTTTGTCAGCGAGTTGGTGAGGGACGTCATCTCTACGGCTCGTTACAACCATCAATGAGCCGAATAGTCATGGAAACAATTACAGCTCCACACACTGTCACGCCTTTCATCAAGTCCTCTGAGGAATTTCACCATACAATGTGAATTTATCTGAGAATATTCTTAAAGGAACTCTCTTCAGTGATTGGTCCTTGTCTACATCGTCATCCAAAATCCTGTTTGCGGCACAGCAAAGAGTCGTGAATCAGCTCTCAGACTGACACTTAAGATTTAGTCCTGAACGTCGCTCAAATTAGGACCGAGATGCTCGATAAGTAACTTTTAAGCTTTGAGCCAAGAATTTTTTTACTCTTAAGTCAGTTCCTAGCAGCGTTCTTATGAGCAAATCTGAGAAGCTTGATAAATACGGGTCACTGATCACTGCTCTCTGCAGCAAAACCTGCACGTGATTAATTTGAGGTGGCGGCAGATCTGCCCCAGACTCCCTTTAAAAAATGAATGAGGTGTTGATTTAGGGGAAACTTTGTAAACTCTGTGAAACACCGTCTAAATTCGGCAAATGGAACACATGATGATATTCTTTCTTCGCATAAAAAATGATTGTGTCAGCTGCTCTGTGTTGACATACGCTAAAGTGTTAAAGAGCACCCCCATGTTTGTAGTTTACATTGAAATAATACATTCAGTACTTCCTTTCCTTCCACTGCTGCAGAAGAATTTGAAGTTGTTAACTCTGCTGACCTGAACTTTGTCTTCTTTGGTTATTCTGCAGCAGCGGAAGGAAATTAATCACATTTCTATAGTAAACACCTTGTAAACAGCCTGTTAATCCACCTCAGGAGTTTTATGTGTACTATATTATATATTATATATAAAATCTTAATGAAGGCAGACAGAGCAGCTGGTCATCAGTTGATCCTACAGTGAAATAATGAACAAAACTTT
>NC_060152.1:34833049-34849280 GCF_021292245.1 Micropterus dolomieu | reverse complement strand
TAGGCGTGTCTCAGATGTTTCAGTTGTGTCTCAGATGTTTTAGGCGTGTCTCAGGTGTGTCTCAGATGTTTCAGGTGTGTCTCAGCTGTGTCTCAGATGTTTCAGGTGTGTCTCAGCTGTGTCTCAGTTGTGTCTCAGGTGTGTCTATGGTGTTTCAGTTGTGTCTCAGATGTTTCAGGTGTGTCTCAAGAATCTCGGTTATTTCAGGTGTGTCTATGGTGTCTCAGTTGTGTCTCAGATATTTTAGGCGTGTCTCAGTTGTTTCTGGTGTCTCAGATGTTTCAGGTGTGTCTATGGTGTCTCAGTTGTGTCTCAGATATTTTAGGCGTGTCTCAGTTGTTTCTGGTGTCTCAGATGTTTCAGGTGTGTCTCAGATGTCTCAGTTGTGTCTCAGGTGTGTCTCAGATGTTTCAGGTGTGTCTCAGATGTCTCAGGCGTGTCTCAGTTGTTTCAGGTGTGTCAGGTGTCTCAGTTGTGTCTCAGGTGTGTCTCAGATGTTTCAGGTGTGTCTCAGATGTCTCAGGTGTGTCTCAGATGTTTCAGGTGTGTCTCAGATTTTTCAGCTATGTCAGGTGTCTCCGATGTGTCTCAGGTGTGTCACAGATGTTTCAGGTGTGTCTCAGATGTCTCAGTTGTGACTCAGATGTTTCAGGTGTGTCTCAGGTGTGTCTCAGATGTTTCAGGTGTGTCAGGTGTCTCAGTTGTGTCTCAGGTGTGTCTCCGATGTTTCAGCTGTGTCAGGTGTCTCCGATGTGTCTCAGGTGTGTCACAGATGTTTCAGGTGTGTCTCAGATGTCTCAGTTGTGTCTCAGGTGTCTCTCAGGTGTGTCTCAGATGTCTCAGTTGTATCTCAGGTGTGTCTCAGATGTTTCAGGTGTGTCTCAGGTGTCTCAGTTGTTTCTCAGTTGTGTCTCAGTTGTCTCTCAGGTGTGTCTCAGATGTCTCAGTTGTGTCTCAGATGTTTCAGTTGTGTCTCAGGTGTCCCAGATGTGTCTCAGATGTCTCAGGTGTGTCTCAGATGTTTCAGGTGTGTCAGTGTCTCAGTTGTGTCTCAGATGTTTCAGGTGTGTCTCAGGTGTCTCAGTTGTGTCTCAGTTGTGTCTCAGATGTCTCAGTTGTGTCTCAGATGTTTCAGGTGTGTCTCAGATGTCTCAGATGTGTCTCAGTTGTGTCTCAGATGTCTTAGTTGTGTCTCAGTTGTGTCTCAGATGTTTCAGGTGTGTCTCAGATGTCTCAGGTGTGTCTCAGTTGTGTCTCAGATGTCTCAGTTGTGTCTCAGGTGTCTCTCAGTTGTGTCTCAGATGTCTCAGGTGTCTCAGTTGTTTCTCAGTTGTGTCTCAGTTGTCTCTCAGGTGTGTCTCAGATGTCTCAGTTGTGTCTCAGGTGTCTCTCAGTTGTGTCTCAGATGTCTCAGTTGTGTCTCAGATGTTTCAGTTGTGTCTCAGGTGTGTCAGATGTTTCAGGTGTCCCAGATGTGTCTCAGGTGTGTCACAGATGTTTCAGGTGTGTCTCAGATGTCTCAGTTGTGTCTCAGGTGTCTCTCAGTTGTGTCTCAGTTGTCTCTCAGGTGTGTCTCAGATGTCTCAGTTGTGTCTCAGATGTTTCAGTTGTGTCTCAGGTGTGTCAGCTGTGTCAGGTGTCTCCGATGTGTCTCAGGTGTGTCACAGATGTTTCAGGTGTGTCTCAGATGTCTCAGTTGTGTCTCAGGTGTCTCTCAGTTGTGTCTCAGATGTCTCAGTTGTATCTCAGGTGTGTCTCAGGTGTCTCAGTTGTTTCTCAGTTGTGTCTCAGTTGTCTCTCAGGTGTGTCTCAGATGTCTCAGTTGTGTCTCAGGTGTCTCTCAGTTGTGTCTCAGATGTCTCAGTTGTGTCTCAGATGTTTCAGTTGTGTCTCAGGTGTGTCAGATGTTTCAGGTGTCCCAGATGTGTCTCAGGTGTGTCACAGATGTTTCAGGTGTGTCTCAGATGTCTCAGTTGTGTCTCAGGTGTCTCTCAGTTGTGTCTCAGTTGTCTCTCAGGTGTGTCTCAGATGTCTCAGTTGTGTCTCAGATGTTTCAGTTGTGTCTCAGGTGTGTCAGCTGTGTCAGGTGTCTCCGATGTGTCTCAGGTGTGTCACAGATGTTTCAGGTGTGTCTCAGATGTCTCAGTTGTGTCTCAGGTGTCTCTCAGTTGTGTCTCAGATGTCTCAGTTGTATCTCAGGTGTGTCTCAGTGTGTCTCAGTTGTCTCTCAGGTGTGTCTCAGATGTCTCAGTTGTGTCTCAGATGTTTCAGTTGTGTCTCAGGTGTGTCAGATGTTTCAGGTGTCCCAGATGTGTCTCAGGTGTGTCTCAGGTGTGTCTCAGATGTTTCAGGTGTGTCAGTGTCTCAGTTGTGTCTCAGATGTTTCAGGTGTGTCTCAGGTGTCTCAGTTGTGTCTCAGTTGTGTCTCAGATGTCTCAGTTGTGTCTTAGTTGTGTCTCAGATGTTTCAGTTGTGTCTCAGGTGTCTCAGATGTGTCTCAGATGTCTCAGTTGTGTCTCAGGTGTGTCTCAGATGTTTCAGGTGTGTCTCAGATGTCTCAGGTGTGTCTCAGGTGTGTCTCAGATGTGTCTCAGATGTTTCAGGTGTGTCTCAGATTTCTCAGGTGTGTCTCAGATGTTTCAGGTGTGTCAGTGTCTCAGTTGTGTCTCAGATGTCTCAGGTGTGTCTCAGATGTTTTAGGTGTCTCAGTTGTGTCTCAGATGTCTCAGGTATGTCTCAGTTGTGTCTCAGATGTTTCAGATGTGTCTCAGATGTCTCAGGTGTGTCTCAGATGTTTCAGGTGTGTCTCAGATGTCTCAGGTGTGTCTCAGTTGTGTCTCAGATGTTTCAGGTGTGTCTCAGATGTCTCAGGTGTGTCTCAGGTGTGTCTCAGATGTCTCAGGTGTGTCTCAGATGTCTCAGGTGTGTCTCAGATGTTTCAGGTGTGTCTCAGATGTCTCAGGTGTGTCTCAGATGTTTCAGGTGTGTCTCAGATGTCTCAGGTGTGTCTCAGGTGTCTCAGATGTTTCAGGTGTGTCTCAGGTGTCTCAGATGTTTCAGTTGTGTCTCAGGTGTCTCAGATGTGTCTCAGTTGTGTCTCAGATGTCTCAGGTGTGTCTCAGATGTTTCAGGTGTGTCTCAGGTGTCTCAGATGTGTCTCAGTTGTGTCTCAGGTGTCTCAGATGTGTCTCAGTTGTGTCTCAGGCGACCCGTCCTGTGAGTCTCACCATGCTGTAGAGCGGTGTGGTGTTGATCAGCAGCTGCAGCAGTATCTTGGACAGTTCCTGCAGGTCTCGGAGCAGCTTCTGGATCTGAACCGGCAGCTCTCTGATCTGACGTACGGGCTGCAGCTCAGCCAACATGGCGGCTTGACCTCTGACCCTGTCCAGGGTCAGCTCCCTGAGACTCTCTGCCTGGTACACCAGCACCATCAGGAGGCTCTGCAGGTACTGCAGCAGCTTACCGACCAGCTCCAGGACCTGACCCAGACCCACCTGCAGGGAACAGACAGCATCAGCAGCTCACATACAGCTAGGGCCAGAGCGAGGCCCCTTGAGGTCCCTGAGGTCCCTGAGGTCCCTGAGGTCCCTGGCAGAATCTGATCCTGCATGTGATTCTCAGGAAACTGCCAGTTTTTAGCAGCTTAATGTTGTGATGAGAAAACGCTGAACACTCAGTAAAAAACCCAAAGAACTAACCTGAACTTACAACAACAGGAAACACCTTCATCGATTAAAGTCACATTTAAATGTCAGTTTCCTTCTCGTGAACAGAACCACTGACTCAACGTCTGCTAAGTAGCTTTGACCATTTCACGCAGTCTAAATCAGCAGGTGGGCTTTTCTGCCGTGTCACGGAAGTAGAGCTGAAAAGCTTTCCATGAGTCTGACCACTTGGAGGACTGACGTTGAAGTGAGTAAGATGGTTTTGTCAGTTAGATTCACAGAAAACAGTTAGTGTTCCCCTGGGGGGTTTAATCTCTCTGACGCTTCAGCTTGATTTAATCTTTACAGCGCCAATTCATAACAGAAGTCATCGCAGGGCACTTTTCATGTAGAGCAGGTCCAGACCGTATCTTATCTTATCAAAGATCTCAGAGTATGAAATCCGTCCTCACTGCCTAAAAACTTTCTAACTTGTGAAATGACTCCTCGCTGTGCTGTTTGTCAAAGCTCCAGACTGTGAGCAGCTGCAGGAGACTGATCACTGGGAGCTGATTTAAAGGTTTTGGCCAAAATGAACAGATAAAATTGTGTGAGAGCATCTAGCGTCTCGTACGTAAACTCCCCCTCACAGTGACGGGGAAAGGCGACCTGATTCTGTCACTCCTCAGATAACATTTATTCATTTCCCTTCCAAACCACTTATAAAGTTAAGCTGCACATCAGGCAATATGTGACACTATTAAAGTCACTGTCTGCCGTCTGTCACACAGCTTTAAATTGCACGTACATGTAATGGTATTATCTGCCCGGTGTGCTTCTTGCAGCCTGATCATGAGATTCAGCCTATTTATTTATTTTAGCAGATATAATCTAGAAAGCTTAGTTACCTGCACATTTCACTTTTGTCCTTGGAACTGCAAACTGTCAGAGGACTACAGCACTGTGGTTGACCTGAGATCAGCTCTGGCTTTAGTCTGAACTTAACGTCTGAACACAGGGTCGGGACTTTTCATGAGAATCTGATCAGTAGTTTTTGTCAAAGAGGAAGATTTTAAGCCTCACAACAGAATTTAAGATTCATGAACATGGAGGAACAACATGAATCAATCAGAGAGAGAAACATGTGAAACATATCTGATCAGAGATCAGCGTGAGAGCTGCTGTTAGATTCAGGGTCTCGTTGTTGTGGTCGGTTTCTCTCAGAGAATAGAAACTGAAGCTTCTCCCGGGAAACTCTGCGGACTCTCAGCAGGTATTTGGGTCAGACAGCAGGTGTGACCTCTGACCTCCAAACAGCCAGAACAACACGTGAGGATAGCGGATCTGTCCCAGCACAGTGACGGGCCTAACGAGGCTGCTGATTGGCTCCTAAAACACTGAGTCAGCAGACGGCAGCGACCAGCTGTTCTTAATTATCGTCACAGAATGCACTTTATGAACGTGATCGTGACTTTAGGTTCTACAGGAGCCAAAAACAGCCAAAGAACAAAGACTCATTTCAACAGAATCGTTTTGTGAATCCGGTCCGGACCATCGACAAGATCTCGCTGGTTTCCATCTAATTGAGTCTGAGATTGTGTTTTATAAAGTAAGACAGTTTAATCTCTCCACAGAGCTGCAGCAGCTCGTTACAGCCACGAACAGCAGGTTGTTGTTTTCAGTCGACCTACAGAAATATCTCTGAATCAGCACGGCAAACGTTTCACAGTGAAGACAACATGAACATTGCATTAACACACAGTGGTGGTATAGTATATTTACTCAAGTACTGTACTTAAGTACAAATTAGAGATACTTTACTTTACTTGAGTATTTTCTTTCCGTGACACTTTCTCCTTCTGCTCCGTCTCTGAGGGAGATGTTCTACTTTTTGCTTCACTACATTTATCTGACAGCTTCAGTTCCTTTACAAAGTCAGAGTTTTACCAGCAGTGGATGAAGTATTCAGATCATTTACTTCAGTAAAAGTACTAATAATAAACTGTAAAAATGCTCTGTTACAAGTAAAAGACCTGCTTTGAAATGTTCCTGCTGTAGTTGCTGAGGTTGAACTGATCTGTTTCAGACTGCAGCTGATGATTCTTTTCATTCTGGATCAATCAGCTGATTATTTTCTCCATTAATGGATTGTGAAATGAAAACAGTGAGAAATGTTGTCCCAGTTTCTCAGAGTGACTCCTTCACACTGTTTGTTCTGTCAGTTTAACCCTCAAAATGATTCAAAACATATTAAAATAATCATAATGAAAAAAGAAAAGCAGCAGATCTTCACCTCAAATGTGTTACATATATTCTGATGTATAATAGTACACCAGGGGACATTTTACATGTAATACTTTAAGTAACATTTTAAACGCTGTACTTTTACTTGTAACAGAGTATTTTTACAGCAAGGTATTAGTACTTTTACTGAAGGATCCGAATGCTTCGTCCACCTCTGGTGACATGATGTTACAACATGAAGAGACACGTCCAGTGTCCAGCAGCATGGTGAGTTCGTGTTCGAGCACGAGGAGCCTGAACTGTTATCGCTCCATCACTTCAGACGCTTCATGCAGCACGTAGGCAGAGTTCAGCCGTCTGCAGAGGAAACAGATCCGTTTATCTGTAATGGAGCTCATTTTCTCTGAAGTCTGTCTGCTGCCACGTCCACATTCACCGACCAGGAGGCTCAGAGTGTCCACGACACAGATGTTTAGGGCCAGACATCGTTTCCTCGTGCACTCATGACATTTTTGGATAATTTGCTTCCATAAAATGTCAAAACAGAAGACACCAAAACAAACATTTAGGTGTTTATTTAACTGCAGTTTGTCTCTGTGTGTCTGCAGATTTCTCCTAAATTCACCAGAAGATCGCATTAGATTCTCCCTCATTTGCATATTTAAACTGAACATTTCAGAAAACTTGTAATAAAAAAGTGTTTTGATGTGAGTGATCAACCTGAGAAGCTTGATGATGATCTGCTCACCTGCAGTGTTTTACTAAATGTTTAGAATTTTACAATATGCACATTAGTTTTTCCTCAAACTCTGAGCCTGAAATCTCCTCTTCAGCAGCTCTGACAGACTCCAGACTCTCCAGATTTATTCCTGACTATATTCTGAAGGTTTTTCCAGACGGGTTTGTTCATATATCATTTAAAGCCTGACTAGAGAACATTTTATTCCCCAAAGCAGGTCAGAAATATATTGTTTTTAAGCCTGTTACAGTATTTTCAGATTTATGAAAGGATAAAAAGAGATATCAAACTGATTCAGACTGACTCAGACTGATTCAGACTGACTCAAACTGACTCAGATTGATTCAGACTGACTCAGACTGATTCAGACTGACTCAAACTGACTCAGATTGATTCAGACTGACTCAGACTGATTCAGATTGATTCAGACTGACTCAGACTGATTCAGACTGACTCAGACTGACTCAGACTGATTCAGACTGACTCAAACTGACTTAGACTGATTCAGATTGATTCAGACTGACTCAGACTGATTCAGACTGACTCAAACTGACTCAGATTGATTCAGACTGACTCAGACTGATTCAGACTGATTCAGACTGACTCAGATTGATTCAGACTGACTCAAACTGACTTAGACTGATTCAGATTGATTCAGACTGACTCAGACTGATTCAGACTGACTCAAACTGACTCAGATTGATTCAGACTGACTCAGACTGACTCAGACTGATTCAGACTGACTCAAACTGACTCAGATTGATTCAGACTGACTCAGACTGATTCAGACTGACTCAGACTGACTCAGACTGACTCAGACTGACTCAGACTGACTCAGACTGACTCAGACTGACTCAGACTGACTCAGACTGACTCAGACTGATTCAGATTGATTCAGACTGACTCAGACTGATTCAGACTGACTCAAACTGACTCAGATTGATTCAGACTGACTCAGACTGACTCAGACTGATTCAGACTGACTCAAACTGACTCAGACTGATTCAGACTGACTCAAACTGACTCAGATTGATTCAGACTGACTCAGACTGATTCAGACTGATTCAGACTGATTCAGACTGACTCAGACTGATTCAGACTGATTCAGACTGACTTAGACTGATTCAGACTGATTCAGACTGACTCAGACTGATTCAGACTGATTCAGACTGACTTAGATTGATTCAGATTGATTCAGACTGACTCAGATTGATTCAGACTGACTCAAACTGACTTAGACTGGCTCAAACTGACTCAGACTGATTCAGATTGATTCAGACTGACTCAAACTGACTTAGACTGATTCAGACTGACTCAGATTGATTCAGACTGACTCAGATTGATTCAGACTGACTCAAACTGACTTAGACTGGCTCAAACTGACTCAGACTGATTCAGATTGATTCAGACTGACTCAGACTGATTCAGACTGACTCAAACTGACTTAGATTGATTCAGACTGACTCAGACTGATTCAGACTGACTCAAACTGACTTAGACTGGCTCAAACGGACGTGAAGCTAAAGCCTACCGATCACACAGATCAAGTGAACCAACGATTGATACAGAAGACAACGATATTAAGGATCAACACTGTTCCTGTACAGCTGGTCGGCCTCTGTTCATTATTACAGTCACTAAAAAGCAGAACAGCAGGACTTTATTATGTTACATTCAGTAGGAAGTTAACTAGCGTTAGCTAACTAACATTACATTAGGAACGATCCACAGCCAAAATTTTTCTGGATTTATTTTAGGTTTTGGAAAGATGCAAGATGCCCCAGGAACAGCGTTTGACCAGATCTTAGAAAAATACAGCCAAAAAAAGCTAGAAAACTTTTTGCATTAGAGTCAATGGAGCGCAGCCACATGTTTCTGACCTCAGTTGGTGAGGGTCCTGTGCTGTGATTGTAAAGCTATGTATTCGGGGCGTGGCTTAGTAAAGGGTCAATCACGTTGCCATGTCGGCAGTGTGGAAGCATTTTAAAGTGTTGACGTTTGCAGACGCTGTTGCCCTCTCAGGCCCCGGACCCCCCCACCATAGTCTCGTTACTCTAAGGATGAAAGAATTAGCTGCAATAAATTAGAATTAAATTATCAGCTCGCGTCACAATTAAACAGCCTAACTTTGAGGTTAACTTTGCTAAGAGGCCTGCTGGCTGCTGCTGAGGACAGATCAGACTCAGAGACGTGTGAGTCCGGTCACGTAGCCACACTGTCCTCTGGGAACAGCTGCTTCACATCTGTTTGTCTTCAGATTTTATCACGACTCAAATGACAGAAATGTTCCGAAACACTGAGTTTGTTTTAGAAACAGTTTAAAACATTCTGGGTTCTAACTGAAAGTAAAGGAGCAAGTTTATTTAGGAGTTTTTATCAAAAAATACACTTTATGGCCGAAAGTATGTGGACACTCCTGAGCTAATTCTTTTGTGAGGGGCTGTTGTGGTCTTTGTTAGGGGAAGTCTTAACGCTCCAGCAGATCATTTTAGACAATAGTTCTTCCAACAGTTTGTATTCAGCCTTTAACTGTTTCTGTTAGGAAGTGTCTCGTGCATTAAGCCGCTCCGTAAAGAAATGGTTATCCCAGTTTAACCCTCTTCAACCCCTTTGGGAGGAAGTAGAAGAGATCGTGAGCTGGACACTCTCGTCCATCATCAGAGTCTGCCCTCACAATTTTTTCTTCTGGATGAATGGGATAAAACAGGGAACCAATTACATATTCACGCCTATAGATCCAGAACGTGACGTCATAAAAGTCATGTGTAGGTGTCCCAGTACTTTTGTCCTATATAAAGTACCTCTGCTGCGTCTCTTTACCGCCCTCTGCTGCTTTTAAACATCAGGGATTTGTCTCTAACTGAAATGAGTGATCTGAGTTTCGTCTCACCGCGTACGCAGCGTCTCCCAGCGTCCTGGCGGCTTTCTGCAGCTGCTCCCTGACCTTCATCATGCGGTGATAAAGCAGCAGGCTGAGTCTCAGCAGGAGGCTGCGGACCCTGGTCCAGAGACTGGGCTCATCGTCCTCATCTTCATCCTCGTACTCCTGCACCATCATCTCCCACTCCCGACCTGACGGACGACAGCAGGGACAAAACACACTTTTCTCACTGAGTGTGAAGCGTCCTGGTGAATGTTTGCACCGATCTGTAACATGGTGATGAGCAGAGAGGTGAACGAGTCACTTCAACATGTCTGTTTAAGACATTTAACTTCTGCACCACCTCCCCAGCTCAGATCCCTCACCTTTTTATCACTTTGCAGTTCCCAAACCAAAGCAGGGGACATGCAAACACATTTCAGCACTGATAATAAATCACCAGGTGTCAGATGTTGAGGTGTTTATTGGTATTTACATAGGCCGAAATCATGAGGGGGTTTAATGGGGTCACGATATGAGACCTTCTCACCTCCAGGCGTTAGGAGCAGGATATGAGCGATCCAATCACTTTAGAGATCCTGAACTGATTTATAACATTAGAATATCTTAAATCATATACAGGAAAATTGTGTGAAGACGCCATGATGTTGATTTTTATGTCATGTCGACATCATCTATCCACTTTAACTTCTAACCTCCAGTGAACACCAGACAGGAGACCTCTCTGAATGATAAAAAGAGTCAGAGTCTCCTGGTGCCCCACCCCTGCTGATATCAATGAGATGATATAGATAATAGATAACATCAATCAGAGATAATATCAGAGATAATATTTAGAGAGAGATAACATGACATATATTGAGATAATATTAGTGATAATGTTGGAGAAAACATAATAGATAATATTAGAGATAGTGTAGAGATAATATGAGCTAGAGATAAAATTTGAAATAATGTAGATAATATGAGATATATTAGAAATAATGAGAGATACATTTAGAGATATTATAACTTAAATCAAAGATATATTAGAGATAATATTAGTGATAATATTTAAGATGATACAATAGATAATACATTACATCAATTAGAGATAATATTAGTGATAATGTTGGAGAAGAAGATAATATGAGATATATTAGAGATAATATTAGAGAGGTAACCATTTTCACAATAAAATGCCCTCTACGTTTATCAGATTATCTGATGTTTACAGCATCCACTGACTCAAAAGCTTGTGTCCTTCCTTCCTCCACCTCTCTGTACTCTGTGTTTCTGCTCATACTTTCTTAATAATCTAGATTTACAGACTCCTGAAAGCCTCGCTGTGGTCAGAACAATGAAAGCATCAGTTTTCTACCCTGATAGACCGTAAAGTAAAACAACAGAATACATAAAACAACATATTTTTGAGGTAAATGCTTTTTTGTTCTGCCTCCTTGAGCATCAGCCTGTGAACACCGCCCCCTGCTGGTTCACTTCAGAACATACAGCAACAGGCAGTAAGGATCAATGAAATGATCTAAAGCAGCTTTTGTTTGAGTTAAATTTTTTTAGAAACAAGTTCAACATTTGGTGGCGACATGTCGATGCTGTGTTCACCTTTTCTGCTGAAAACACAGTTTGCAAATAAATGTGATAAAAACTACAGTTCAGTCACATGATGCTTTTTAGTACCTGTACCTGACCACAGTTACCCAGAATGCCCGTACTGTACTCACGCATCGTGGGTGGGAGGGGCAGGTAGTAGACGGTGGCGTCCTCCAGACGACTCAGCACGTCATCCAGTCCTGTCGTCACAGCCTGGGCCACCTGAACATCCTGCAGCAGCTTGACGGCCAACAGACCGACATCAGACAGACGCTCCAGCAGATTCAGAGCGCTGTCCAAACCGTCCACCACCAACAGCTGCACGTCGTCCAGCGTCAGGAAGAGGGCGTCCTTCAGGTGACCCGCCACCTGAGGACGAGGGGACAACACCTGGTCAACAGGGACAGTCAATCAATTTTTTTAAGATTAACTGACTGAAATGCTCAAAAATTGATTCATCAGCTAATGGTTCCAGCTCCAATCTCTAATATTAGAGATAATATAAGATGATATGTTAAATCATGTCAAATAATTTCAAATGTATTAGAGATAAAACAAGAAACAATATTAGAGATAATGTTAGAGAAATTAGAATAGATCATTTCAGTATAATAAGACCAACTATCAGAAATAAAAAAGATATATTAGATATCTTAGACATTTTTTTTTTTAAATAGAGATAATTTTAGAGATAATGTGGGAGATAATATGATGGATAATGTCAGAAATGTACAATCAGAAATATATTAGAGATGATGAGACTGATGATATTTCATTAGAGATACAATTAGAGATAATATGACAGATAATATGACTAATATCAGAGATCATGTTGTAGATAATATTAAAGATTTAATTAGAGATGCAATTAGAGAGAATATAAGAGATAATGTTGGAGATAACAGAGATAGGTGTAGAGATTTTTAGGAGAGGTTTTGATTGAACTCTTGCCCTTTTCCTTATTGTTTTTGTTTATTTTATTTTTCATTTTCATGCTCTCCTTGTGTTTTTATTTTTAGCACCTGTTTTATCATGTAGCACTTTGGAATTTGCGTAAATATAAAGTGCATTACAAATTAAATGTATTATTATTATTAGATAATATTAGAGATCAAATTATAGATAATATCAGAGATAATGTTGGATATAATAGAGATACTTGTAGATGACATTAGAGATCAAATTAGAGATAATATAAGAGATAATGTTGGATATAATAGAGATAGTTGTAGATGACATTAGAGATCAAATTAGAGATAATATAAGAGATAATGTTAGAGATAATAGAGATAGTTGTAGATGACATTAGAGATAAAATTAGAAATAAAATAAGAGATAATGTTGGAGATAAAATGATAGTTGATGTATGGAGCAGATCAAACCTGGCCTGTTGATTGATTCAAGACGGGGAAGTTTCTCTCCAGACGGTCGAGACCAACCAGAGCAAAACTGTTGGCAATATCAACTGGTGAGGGTGGGGGTGGGGGGGTAGAGAGCGATAAATACAAATAAAAATATAAGTTAAGCGGAATCATCCGTTATCATTACTTCACCTAAACCACAAGAAAGTGACTAATATTATTAAAACCCCTAATATCCTGCTCATATAGTAAAATATTTCTGCAGCAGTATCACTAGTAGTAACAGCGGTAGTAGTATTAGTAGTAGTATTACTCTGCGGCTCCAGGCTCTGGAGGAGTGGGGTTGCTCTGCTTATGGCGACGTGGAAGACTCTGCTAACGCCGACCTCGGCCACTTCTCCCATCAGACCCAGCAGAGGGAAACGACCTTTGACCTCTGAGTACGCTGACGTCACCGACTGTAACGCCGAGCGAACCAGAGGCAGCTGGGACGCTCTCAGCACGGCGCTGGTCTGAAAACAGGGACACGGAAAACTGTGACATCATCGGCGTTTCTCCTCTGAGGTCTCAGGTTTCAGATGTTCTTCTACATGTCAACAAATGTTCAGACTCAAACAGCGACCCGTCTCTCAACAGTGTCTGACTTCCTGTCTGTGGCTCTCAGCTCCACGTCAGCCTTTAAAATCACCTCACAGGTATGTGGTTTCATTGGGAGCTGGGCTGTCCACATACTTTTGGCCACATAGTGTAAGAACGAACCTGAGAGGATGATGCAGGAAGTGAGAGAGGCAGCCGTTGTGAAACTCACCTCATGACTTTGCCGTTCAGACGTTTCTCCTTCTGCGAATCTGAGGACGAGGAACAGAGACGAGGTCAGAGACTCTCTCCACATGAGGCAGTCAGCTGCTCAGCCTCCACAAAGATGACCACTGTTGAGCTCCGACCAGCGTGGAAATCAGCTTCTCCCTGCGTGGAGGGGCGGCGCCGCCATTTTCTAACCCAGCCGTGGAATACAGAGCGGCTCCGACCGCCGACACAAAACACTCATTCAGTCTGATTCAGAACAAACTGTGAAGACCTGAGCTGATTTGTAAGTCTGAATGAGTGTCTGAGGGTTTGGACCGAACGTAAGAACGTCCTAAAGGAAAATATATTCCGCTCACTCCACTTTAAAACTTCAGTGTGTGTTCGGCCCTGAGAAAGCGTTCACACCCGCTGTTAAGATGTGATCTGGATCCTGGGTAAGTTATCAGGAGAAACACACGTTAATGCATGTTTGGGTTCTGAGCACACCCGGAGTCTGGATCTGAGGTAGCAGCCTACAGTAAGCTGCATCCACACACGACATAACTCAAAGCCAGAGAGAAACCTGAAGAGACGCGCCTCTCATGTCTGATTACAGGTCTGTTCTGGGCCATGAAAGCACCAAAAGAAGCAGGATTCAACAGAACTGTGTGAAAAATGAAAGCGATACGGCTGTGAAGTGAACGATAAACAGTAAGAAATGACTGAGAGCAGCTGTTCCTATACACCACCTGTCCAGAGAACACCCCCATGTTTGTAGTTCTTCTGTAAATCTAAGTAGTTCAAGTCAAGTGAAAACGTCACCAAAACAGACACAAATAAATTATAAAGTTTTGTTCATTATTTCACTGTAGGATCAACTGATGACCAGCTGCTCTGTCTGCCTTCATTAAGATTTTATATATAATATATAATATAGTACACATAAAACTCCTGAGGTGGATTAACAGGCTGTTTACAAGGTGTTTACTATAGAAATGTGATTAATTTCCTTCCGCTGCTGCAGAATAACCAAAGAAGACAAAGTTCAGGTCAGCAGAGTTAACAACTTCAAATTCTTCTGCAGCAGTGGAAGGAAAGGAAGTACTGAATGTATTATTTCAATGTAAACTACAAACATGGGGGTGCTCTTTAACACTTTAGCGTATGTCAACACAGAGCAGCTGACACAATCATTTTTTATGCGAAGAAAGAATATCATCATGTGTTCCATTTGCCGAATTTAGACGGTGTTTCACAGAGTTTACAAAGTTTCCCCTAAATCAACACCTCATTCATTTTTTAAAGGGAGTCTGGGGCAGATCTGCCGCCACCTCAAATTAATCACGTGCAGGTTTTGCTGCAGAGAGCAGTGATCAGTGACCCGTATTTATCAAGCTTCTCAGATTTGCTCATAAGAACGCTGCTAGGAACTGACTTAAGAGTAAAAAAATTCTTGGCTCAAAGCTTAAAAGTTACTTATCGAGCATCTCGGTCCTAATTTGAGCGACGTTCAGGACTAAATCTTAAGTGTCAGTCTGAGAGCTGATTCACGACTCTTTGCTGTGCCGCAAACAGGATTTTGGATGACGATGTAGACAAGGACCAATCACTGAAGAGAGTTCCTTTAAGAATATTCTCAGATAAATTCACATTGTATGGTGAAATTCCTCAGAGGACTTGATGAAAGGCGTGACAGTGTGTGGAGCTGTAATTGTTTCCATGACTATTCGGCTCATTGATGGTTGTAACGAGCCGTAGAGATGACGTCCCTCACCAACTCGCTGACAAAGATTATGCCTGTGCTGTCCGACCCCGTCTAATTAACTAATTAACTTAATTAACATTCTTCGTCTCCTGAAAGATTTGCCATCACATCCCCCTGCTGGCAGCTCCTGACCACTTGAGAGACCTCTGGAGCTTCTTAAATAACAGGGAGAGTGAAAATGTGTTACGACTGTATGTGTTTCTCTGCGCTTTCTCCATGTTTTCTGCCCTAGTTCTGCCTCTGAAGTACTTCAGCTGATTGCTGAACGAGGTCCACGTGGGCTTGGAAGGCGGTCTTTAAAAGCTCCTGTGCAAGCGTCAGAAAAGAGGCTTCTTGATTCGGCGCTGCTGGTCTTGCTGCCTTTTGGTGTTCTCAATTTATTGTCTTGTTATGTTAATAAATTCCCCTGATTTGGTTGTTTTGAAGGTGTTTGTGTTAAGTTTGGGTCAGTGTTGGGGTGTTCTTCGCCCCATGTTGCCACCAAAGGGTGGGGCGTAACAGAGTGTTTCTTAGCTTTAAGAAATTTAATAACTTGCTTTTATTCTTAAGTTTAAAAGTCGGAGTAAATGTCATGAATTCTCAGCAGGAAAGACTAAGATGGCACTTTGAGAAGCTTGATAAATACGGCAAAGTCGATCGTTTATTACCTGGATACAGATCAGGTTTTAACAGCGGCTAAAAATGTTCAATCAATGAAGACATAAACTTTCGCCTCTGATCACTGAAACTAAGTGCTGCCTACTGATGGAACTGCTAACAAGTCATGTGTTTAGACATTATTATGAAGTCTAGCAGGAAGTTTGACACACGTCACGCAGCCGTTAACCAGAAAAAAGCAGATCAGAGAAACATTTAATCAACAGACACTGTTTAAAACAGATGTGACCCTTCAGGTTTATGTTGCGACCCCCGTGGGGGTCCCAACCACATGTTGGGCTCCAGTGTTCTCTGTGATCAAAAACCATCAATAACTCAGGGTCATTTTTAAGGAGCCTCTGACGAAGATCGGGGCACGTTACCAACCTCCAAAATCAAAATGTACAAATACTAAATTAGATTTTGTTTATTTACACAACGATAAACTGCACGCCCAGAGGGCTGATGGGAAATCTCCTCCCAGTCTCACTGCTGCAGACAAAACAACTGACAGCTGAACATCAGCATCAATGAGTCACGTTTTAGGAGAGACAGGTTACACGTTAAAACACAAACAGTGAGACA
>NC_060152.1:34820649-34832949 GCF_021292245.1 Micropterus dolomieu | reverse complement strand
CTGAGACACACCTGAGACATCTGAGACACACCTGAAACATCTGAGACACACCTGAGACACAACTGAGACACCTGACACACCTGAAACAACTGAGACACGCCTGAGACATCTGAGACACACCTGAAACATCTGAGACACACCTGAGACACAACTGAGACATCTGAGACACACCTGAAACATCTGAGACACCAGAAACAACTGAGACACGCCTAAAATATCTGAGACACAACTGAGACACCATAGACACACCTGAAACATCTGAGACACCAGAAACAACTGAGACACGCCTAAAATATCTGAGACACAACTGAGACACCATAGACACACCTGAAATAACCGAGATTCTTGAGACACACCTGAAACATCTGAGACACAACTGAAACACCATAGACACACCTGAGACACAACTGAGACACAGCTGAGACACACCTGAAACATCTGAGACACAGCTGAGACACACCTGAAACATCTGAGACACACCTGAGACACGCCTAAAACATCTGAGACACAACTGAAACATCTGAGACACGCCTACAACATCTGAAACACAACATAGACACCTGAGACACACCTGAAACATCTGAGACACGCCTAAAACATCTGAGACACAACTGAGACACCACTGATACACCTGAAACAACTGAGACACCTGAGACACACCTGAAACATCTGAGACACGCCTAAAACATCTGAGACACAACTTAGACAACTGAGACACCACTGATACACCTGAAACAACTGAGACACCATAGACACACCTGAAACATCTAGGACACAAATGAAACACAATAGACACACCTGAAACACACCTGAAACATCTGAGACACGCCTAAAACATCTGAGACACAATTAAGACACAGCTGAGACACACCTGAAACATCTGAAACTCACATGGAACCTGCTCTTTGTCGGTGCTGGAAGAAGTACTTAGTTATTTTACTTCCGTAGAAGTATTACTACCACAGTGTAGACTACTCTGTTACAAGTCCTGCATTCAAAATACTACTTAAGTAAAAGTACTAGCATCAAAATATACATCACATACCAAAAGTTGAATTACTCAAAGTACAAGTACCTCAAAATTGATATTGTTAGCCTTTATAAATACATTTAGAATGATTTTATAATTTGAGGTGCAGAGTCAGTTTATTTTAACAATTTATTTTATTTTAAATTACTTTAAAACAATGAAATATACAATCCATTAGTGAAAGAGGCGGGGTGGGATAACGGAAGACTGATCACACGAGTCCACCGACAGGTCTGGACCAGCAAGTTCTTCTAAATTACTTGTATAAGCGTTAAAAAACAGCTTTTTTACATAAAATATAAAATCTCTATTTTCTCAGATTTCTCAGTCATGTCTTTTATTTTGTCCAAATCCGAAAGATTCATTTTACAGACTGTGAAACTGGAACCTTTAAATATTAAACTAGTTAAAGATCATTTCTTTGTCAATGAACCAATTGATTAATTGACTACAGGGCTCTGCTTCACCATCTACCTTTTAGCAGAAACATCTGGATTTAGACCACTGTATAGAAAACTATATCATCTGCATACAGATGAATCTGCACTGGCCAAATTTTCAACCCGTACATGCAACAAAGACGTCACGCATGCTTAAGACCCATTAGCGTCAGTTTTTAACACACTGGGGAGCGCCACAGCATCAGTTTTCAATGCCAAAGGTAGATGTTCGATATTTAACAGAAAAGTCAGAGTAAAGAGGCCAGTGTTTGTTTCCCGTGTGAAACAAAAAGTCAACATTGATTGTTTTTATTTAAATTATGTAAATTGCATATTTACTGTTGCTAACGTGACCTTCGAGCACTAAATGTCAAAAAACGTTGCTAAAGTGACCCAGGGCATAAAAAAGCAAAGGGTCTGACCAAGTATCCCTGTGTGATGAGTTGGGATTGAGAATGTGTTGAATTCTTCCAGCTTCCTGCCGAATATTGTTTTATTTCATTTCATTTTACTCCGACTATGAAGTGAAACCTGCTAAACTCTCTCAGAAAGCTTAGTTTAGAGTTTTTCCAGCAAACATTCAAAACATTTTAGTGTTGAATGAATGAAAGTACCAGGTGTTCTGCTTCCACGGGTCCGACAAGCATACACACTTACTGTTTAATATATTTTATAGTTAGGAGTCTGAAAATAATGTAAATCTAAACGTTTTTCAGCTGCAGCAGCCGTCTGATCAGGAGGTGAAGGACTTCCTGAGCCAGGATGGCTCCATGGCTGACAGTTCGTCTCGTCGCAGCTCAGCTAACAGTCTGTTCCTGAAGGCGATGGACGGCCGTCCTCGCCGGCGTCGGAGTCTCTACTCCCTCGCCGCCCGAGGCTGGGGAAGCCCCCAGAGCCCCCTGCCCCCCAACGGAAGCCAGTCCAGCCTGAAGGACCCCCTGGCCTTGGAATTGGAGGACCTGCCTGTCCCTTCCAACGGCGTCGTCCACCGCCGGCCGTCTGCCACAGAGCTGTTCCTCGCTCCGCTCAAACAATTTATCTCTCAGAGCCAGAAGGCCCTCGAGTACCTGAGCACTAGCTCCCCTGACAACGGCGACAACATCGACAGTGCCAACAATGGCGAGAATGCTGACACCATTGATCACATCAACAGTGCCGAATGTGCCGACAGCACAAACCGCAGTGACAATGCAGATTGTGGCGAATACGGTGACGCCACTGACTATAGCGACAACACCGACAAGGTAGACCGCGGTGTCAATGCAGACTGTGGCGAATACGGTGACGCCACTGACTATAGCGACAACACAGACAAGGCAGACTGCGGTGACAATGCAGATTGTGGCGAATACGGTGACGCCACTGACTATAGCGACAACACAGACAAGGCAGACCGCGGTGACAATGCAGACTGTGGCGAATACGGTGACGCCACTGACTATAGCGACAACACCGACTATGGCAAAAACGCAGACTGCACTGATAAACCTGACAACAGCGACAGAATTGATCGCGGCAACACTGAAAGTTCAGACTGCGGCAACGATGCAGATAACGATGAATGCGCAGACAGCGCCGATCGTGGCAACAACACTGACGGCTCCCACTGTGACGGCAGCGACTACGGCAACAGTGCAGAGAGCTCCGAAAACACAGACTGTGATTAAATGATTTGATTGAATAACAAACGACTCGACCTGTTCATGTGCTGTCAGCTGAAAATCTTTATCTGAAACGAAACTTGATCGTAACGGACTTTCAGTTCAAGGCGGACATGAGTGTGAGAAAGTTTTATCCTTAAACAATATATTATTATTTGAATTTATCAACAGAATCCAGCCCTGTCCACGGCTACACGTATTTCTAAAAACATAGCGTGTTTTAGGTCACTGAAGACCTTTTTGAAAACTCCTTCCAGGGTGAAGATCTGCAGAAACCCTGTTTGAAGTGTGCAGACAGTGAAACTGAGTTTTGGGTTCGTGACGTCAGAGTTTACGTCGTGATCTTTTGATTTAGACGAGGAGGTAAAACCCCGTTTATAAAAATCTCTGTACGCGTGGACCAGGCCTCTGTTTCTCTGCTGTTTGTGTAACTCTGTATCTACGAAGCCTTCATGTAAAAAGTAAAGCGCATCTGTTCCAACATGCTGCTGACTGACATCTTAAAATAAAGCTTCTCTGCAGCTTCACTTCAGTGTGTTTGTATGAAAACTGACTCAGACTCACTTTGTTCATTCACACTTTAATCAGAAAAATCACAAACATCTGAGGAAATAAAAATACGTTTCAACATGCTGACGTCTGTTTGCATCACACTACATCTGCATTATGAATGTATTTATTCACAGGATATTACAGCACAAGGGAAATTATGTCTCTTTCAAAATAAAACTAGCATTTTGAAACGGCACATAATTAAAGTCATGAAACGTTGCAGGTTGGTCCTGATTGAAGTTCGGAAGAGCTCATGGTTTGGGTTAAAATAACTACGTAGGTCAGTTAACACGTAATATTATATGTTGTTTTGTTTCACACGGGACACGAACTCCCGGTCTCCTGGTTCAAAGTCCGGGTTCTGGCCCTCCATCCATAAAGGAGCGCCAGTGTTCCCTGCGCTGAAGGAGGTGAGAAAGGAAGCAGTGAAGCAGCTTTTAGAGGATTCAACCAGCTGTCACCACGGCTGCTAGACCGCAGCTCCGGTTTAGCGTGTTAGCATGCTAACATTAGCTAATTAGCAGCTGATGGGAACGTCGCCAGTTCTGCAGGTGTTTGGTCATTAACTAAAGTGCGTTGACCTGATGAGGAAAAGTTCTTCATCCTGAGGGAACCATCAGCTGCTGAGATGTGTCAGTCGTTGCCATGGCGGCAGCTCGCCTCCAAGGCTCCTCACGTGTTTTCTCGCCGCTCTGGAACAAAAACACGTCTTTGACTTTGCTTTTACAAACTTCGCCATGGACACCTTTTCTCCACCTGCTTCTGTCCATCACACGTCTGACCTTTGACCTCTTCTCATGAAGCGACAGACAAGGCGTCATCGCTCTGATGTCACTGTGACGTCAGGCGCAGTAAAAACTCTTCTTCTCTGGTTTTAATCCCTCCAGCGAGTTCTTTCCTTCCCGTCTACTCGGCTCGTTTCTTGCCGAACACGGCCGACACGCTCCGGACGATCCCTCGGACGCCGGCCGAGCTCTTCCTCAATGCTCGGCTCTCTCTGACGAGGTCGACCAGCCGGTGAAACACGGGCAGGACGCCGTGGTACGTCTCGGCCGCCGACACCTCGAAGAAGCCGCAGTGCTGGGACAGAGCGAAGAGCCGTCCCTCCTCGCTGGAGACGCTGCGGTGACGCCGGAGGTCCTGTTTGTTCCCCACGATGACGACGGGGACGGACGACGGCTTCCTGATGCGGCGGATCTGCTGCAGCTGCTGGCGGACCACGTCGAAGCTGCGGCGGTCGCAGATGCTGTAGACCAGGATCATCCCGTCAGCCCACTGCAGCTGTTTGACACTGACGGACGGGTTCTGCTCTCCGTCCTGAAGACGAAACAAAAACACATTCAGTCAAATATTTAAACTCATAAATTCTCAGAATACTTCACATGAAAATCTGGAGATATTATTATAAATATTATATATATTTGGCTGCAGTTCCATGATGCTGCTGTGATCAAACTGACTGTTGAAGTGAGAAAAGCTCTCAGCTGATTGGCTGGGCTTCTTCAGAGGGAGGAGAGACTGCCGGCGTGCAGAAACGTTCAGATATAAATCAGAAACAGCTTCTGATTTCCTCAAACTAACACGTTACCTGCGAGTACACAGAGTCCCAGATGTTGAAGCAGACCTTCTGACCGGCGATCCGGTCCACTCGGCTGTAAACGGACTCTGAAAGGACAAAACGACTCGTCAGTTCAGCGTCAACACGGAGTCGTGAAACAGTGTGACATCATCGCGTTGAGCAGCGTCCTCACCGATGTCCCCGTACTCTCCGATAAACCTCCGGGTCAGAAACCTGACGGTGAGCGCTGCAGACAGAGAGACGGCTCGTTAAAGTCAGACTGATCACACGATGATCCTGCAGGTCAGACAGCTGATCGCTGAGTCACCTGATTCACTTAAAATCGAATCTGAAAACAAAACAAAACTGTTCGTCCCAGTTTCTAAACGTCTGACCTGAATCATCTCTACGAGATCAGCTCACACATCAAAGTATAAAGGAACAGAAATACTACTAGGGAGTTGGTACATAACATATAAGTATACAATAAAAATATATATATGAGTGTGAAAAATGTCTTTAACAGCCGGCTGTATGACAGACGTGTAATTGTACATAATAATACATATATATGTTCTGTACTCTGTCCAATACTGCAATTGTTTTACACTATCTGTACTCATTATTATTAATACTAACTACTGTGTATACACAGTATATAATAATCATTTAAAGCAGCAATATTGACCTCATAACAACAACAACAATAATAATAACAACAATAACAATAACAGGAAACTGAAAATTGAAGTTAAACTAAAAATCAGATCTGGGTCTCGTACCGGACTTCCCGACGCTGTGGGCCCCCAGCAGCAGGATGTTGGCCTCCAGGCTCTGCTGGTTCCCCTCCATCACCTCCACACCTCCTTTCACCTGGACCACCATCACGATTCAGCACAAGCACTGGACAGCAGGTAGTGACAGCTCCTGGTTCAGTCCTGGTTCAGCTCCCGGTTCAGGTCCTGGTTCAGCTCCCGGTTCAGCTCCCGGTTCAGGTCCTGGGCTCTGACAGGGTCTTTATATAGACCCCGTGGGCGGGGCCACAGAGCAGAGACAGCAGCCTCTGGTTGGTCAGCGGTTTTCCTCTTCGGTCCGATTGGTCGCTGTTGAGTGTGTGTGTTGATGCAGGAAGTCAGAGCTGCTGCCCCCTGCTGACAGTAACTCAGTACTTTTACTGTAAGTGTTTGTACTTTACTTGAGTACTTTCTGCTCCGTCTCAGAGGGAAATGTTTTTCTCTGACAGATTCAGTTACTTTACAAAGTCAGATTTTTACTCACATGAAGAGTTTCTAAAATCTGATGTTTGGTTAAAATGAAACTCCAACAGTTTCTAAAGTGCAGCTGGAGGATTATTAGACTGACTGAAGAGTAATCAGCAAATATTTTGATCGTTTAATGCAAAATCCATTCATGTTCCAGCTTCTCCTCTCAATGATTGTAATAACTGAGATGTTTGAAGGCGTCTCTTTGGGAACTGTGAATCTTTGACGGAGGAAATAATCAGCAGGCTGATCCAGAATGAAAAGACTCATCAGCTGCAGTCTGAAACTGATCAGCTGAGAAGGAGCTGCAGCTCAACATCCTGCTGCACTTTACTGAGGAGGAAGAAGAACCTGTGACAGTTTACTGCTTTAATACTTTAAGACCTGACTATACTCACGTACTTTTACTGAAGTCACATTTTAATGCAGGACTTTTACTCCTAACCAGCAGAGCGGCCAGAAACTTTGGGCCGCATGACAACAAATCTAATTGGACCCCCTCTGCACAGCTGTTGTCACCACTTCTCTAGGACCTAACTGTCCAATCAAAAGCTATAAAATAACTCTCATTAAAGGCTCGCAGCTGTCTTGTTTCTTGTAGTTCTAGCACAACATTTACTGCTGGTGATTTTTACGTGCAAGTCTGCACACAGGATGCAGTTTATTATTTGATGCAAGATTAAAAGCCGCTATAAAATGTCCTTAAGGGAATCTTTAACAGTCTCAGTGTATTTTTATAGTAAAATTAACTATCTATAGATTTAACGGCCATCATTCAGTCTAAACGAACGTCTCAAACTGGATTATTTTAATATAGTCTGTAACTTACATGTAAGCTGCTGTCCAGCATCCAGGACAGACAGGAAGGTGTTTTATTTTATTTATTACATAAGGATCATTACGCCAGAAAATGATTTGTGTTTGAATTTCTGTCATTAAGAAATATTTCATTTTCTTTTTTGTTCTGAGAGCCAGAGAAATCCCCACAGCCTCCCTGGCATGATGCTAACTGGCATTAACACCCTGCTGCTCCCCTTCTTCACTGGGACAGGGAGGCTGCAGTTCTGGGCAGTTAGTTCGTCTGCGAAAAGGTGCAGGGACAATGATTTAATATGAATATCTTGCTAAACGCTTCCCTGCACTGATTAAATGTTGATGAAATGTAGGCTGAACACCAGTCTGTAGCTTATTTCACTGTGGACGTTAAGCCAACAGGTTAACTACCTCGCAGACTAAAGGCCGCCCACCTTTCATGGGGAAAAACTGGGTGACAGATTGACGTCTTTTCCTTTGTCTTTCCTCTCTTTCATTTTTCACTAGGCAACATTGTGATCACTGTGTTTCTGCCGCATCTACTGACAGCATCTGTACTGCACCCTGAGGCAGGATCAAACCATGTCATGCAGATACAGGGGGGTGGACCGTTAAAATATGGAGGTTTACTTTTTGGTTAATGGGGATTTTGAACTTTTACTGCCAAAAACAAGTAAAAACAAAGAGATCATTCATTTTATTATTATATTTAAAATACTCAATGTTTTATATAAATAAATAATTTGTTGTTAGTTTTTACCTATTTTTTTGGGTCCCCTGTCACTCGGGGTTCTAACGTTTCCCCCACTATACGGCGCCCCTGCTCCTAACAGAGTATTTTTACAGTGAAGTCTGGATGAGAAACTGTCGGACGTGTTTCTGTGTTTCCTGTCCGACACTCCCACCTGCCGACTGACCGCGCTCCGACAGGACGCTGTCCCACAATGCATCACTGTGCAGGAGCAGCTCACAGCAGGAAAAACTCCACAGAGCTTTACAGTTTCTGATCCCAAAGTTTTAAAGATAAAAGACATTATATTTAAAAAGGTACAAAACACAGCGACAAATGAGTGATAACCACGAACAGTGTTTGTTTATCTGCTTCTGTTTAATGCTGGGTTTTAGATTTTTAATCGAAGATAAAGAAACATTTTCCATTTTCAGGACACAGTTCTGTTTCTCGTAAACGAGGTTTTTATGATTGAACATGCAGCTGCGGAACATTCGTTAAGACACCAACAGCCGGTTAAGGTCACAGTTTTAAAACTCTGCACCGACTCTGAAGAACACCAAGACGCCCGGTTTCTGCTCGTCTGCATGAACGCGCCTTAGACACGATGCTGCGAGGCGGCCTGAGGACTGCAGATGTGGCCGGGGCCCGAGACAGGAAGGACAGCTGATCGTCTCGCAGATCACGTCCAGGATCGGGCCTGTAGGCCTGTTGGAAGGCAGGTCCGCAACGGACCGGATCAGCAGCCTCTGGGCACAAACCCACCTTCGCTGGACCAGACGGGACCCGCAGCAGACCAGAGTACTTTGATTTTGACCCCCCTTTTCTCAGGGCCACATTGTTGGACACATGTCTGAAACTTCTGTCTTAGCTGTTCAAACAAATATGTAGACGCGTTGAGTTTGCTGAAAATAAAAGCAGTTGAACGTGAGAGGAACTTTCTGTTTCATTAAATAATAAACAAGTATTAAATTCTATGTGAATAAATTAATAACAATAATTATATTATTATTTTATTAATTCATTCAGTCACAAAAGCCATTTTTCTATATTTTGAAATACTGATTTAATTTTATTCAAATTTCATAACTGTTTGGAAAATTTCTTGTAGATCACTTAACTTTAATTTAGTCTGTACAGACATTTTTAAATGTGAGAAAATCACTTTTTTTTTTTTTCCCCCTCTCTTTCCTTTTTTGAAAACCAGATTTGGTTACTAGGCAACATCGTGATCGCTCAATGTGGAGCTTTCCTTTTTGGTCAACGGGGATTTTTAACTTTTACTACCAAAAACAGAGATCATTCATCTTATTGTTATATTTGAACTCTCCATGACGATGGTTTATATAATGTTTAACATCATTTCATATTAGTTTTCACCTATTTCTGCCCCCCCCCAAGGACGCCGGGCGTCTGTGGAACTGACACCAATAAACTGCTTACAGCTGAATGTAGATCAGTAGCTGACAGAGCGCCACCGTTTCCTCCTTCAGACGTCACATCAGAAGACCAACAAGCGCTACATCCCCCACGTGAAGCAGCCCACGTTCCGGAGAAGCTCATGGAGCCGGAGGCCGCTCAGCGTCTCAGAAGCTGCTTTTACCGTTCTGAAGGGAATATTTTCCTCCGGCTGCTCTGACGTGTTTCCATCTGACTGTCAGGCGAATTTTAAGCTTTTGAAATGTCACAAAAAAGAAAAAACATCTCTAGAGAAGAAACCAGGCGACGGCGAGCGTCGTTACGTCAGTTACACACGGCTGCAATAAACAAGACGTCTGGGTTCAAACCAGAAACAGAACCGGAGGATCTTAGAGAAACAGAGATCCTCAGGAATGTGTTTCAAGCGGGCAAACTGCTTCAGCGCGTTATGGCGAGACGCCGACAGCAGAAACAGCTGATCAGACGTGAGTTACAAACGTGTTTCCATCTCCCGTTTAGCGCCTTTTCTCTTTCTCCACAAAAAACACCTCAAGCGAGCGGAAAAACTTTTTTGCAACTTTGCCGTCTCCATCGACCTTTTCTAACGCGCCGCTTCAAAATAGGCCTGAAAAGACGGTGATGGAGACACGGCTAGCGATTTGTGAAGTTTCCTGACGGACAGATTGACAGCGAGGCGGCGCAGTGAGTAAACCTCTCTCCCCGACACCTTCAGAGACGCACTGGCGACCGACATCAGAGCTCACGGCTTTTAGCGTGTCCGCCTCTTGTACCCCAAGTCGCCGGTTCGACTTCGGACCGTGTAGTACGGACTCGGGGGCAGGCGGTTACGCTAACGCTACAGTAAACGCTAGCTGCTGCTAACGCTAGCTGCTGCTGCTACCAGCTGGCTCTGAGCTGCTGCTGCTACCAGCTGGCTCTGAACCAGCGGTCCAAAGTTTCTGTACTAACGTTAGAGGTGGAAACACCAACACACCCCGGAGCACCGAGCCTCCAGCAACAGGACGGCTAGCTGAGTAGCTAGCAGCAGCTAGCTAGCGGCTAAGGTAACCGGTAACAAATAAACTCTGTAAAGTGGAGGCGGAGCAGCCGGAGGACACCAGACAATATGTCCTCCATCAGATGTGATGCAGCTGTTTTGGACTGAGGAGGAGTTTCTGTTCCGGACAGAATGTTTGGAGCTTTCGTCCTGAAGATGTTGATTCTCTGGTGTTACGTCTTGTTTGGTCTCCTGGAGAGAGATCAAGCAGTGACAAAACACTTTATTGCCTCTGGCAGCGTTCAAATCAAACATTTATTCAACACTTTATTAAAACTCTTCCAGCGTGTGCTGAGGTAGAGCGCGGGCGCTTCAGGTGGCGTACAAAAGGAATGCTTGCGATCGGTCGTTACTGATCCTAAACATGTGATCGTGTCTTTGTCCTCTTGGGTCCTGACGTTCCCATCAGGTCCAGGAAGTCTCTCAGCCTCTTCCTCGTCTTCTTCAGCTCCGACTCGCTGGTGATCACTTCCTGCTTCTTCGGCGTGACCTCGGATCCCTTCAAGTCCTCCTCCTCGACCTCGTCTCCGTCCGACGCCTCGGCGCGCAGCGGACCGAGCGGACGCCTGACTGCGGGGTCCTCTCCCTCGGCGTTCCCGCCGCCGCTCAGAGGCGTCAGCGCTGAAGGGTGAAGCTCTGAGCTGAA
This sequence comes from Micropterus dolomieu, assembly GCF_021292245.1. Taxonomy (NCBI): domain Eukaryota; kingdom Metazoa; phylum Chordata; class Actinopteri; order Centrarchiformes; family Centrarchidae; genus Micropterus; species Micropterus dolomieu. The sequence continues at coordinate 34,821,781 of NC_060152.1, read as the reverse complement.
GATCTCCATCTCTCTGCTCTGGAAACTCTCCTGCAGTTCGTTCAGAGCGTCGTCGTCCTGCAAACACCAGAGGAAAGGCTGAGTGACAGGTCAGAGAACCAATCAGCTGTCAGTCTGGGTTTTCCCAGCAGCTTTAGCAGCTTCACAGTTTCATTTCCCAACACACTGACGGTTCTGTACATGATCAGAGTGACGCCCTGTGGGGTCAGGAGTGGGTGTGGCCTCTCTCTCTGGGCACCTGGGGTAACGTGGGCTCGACGTACCTGCGAGGCGTCGTTGAAGAGGCTCCAGATGTCTGAGAGGAGCTCTGCGGCGCTCGGATACGCAGGAGGCCGATGGAGCGTCAGGCGCTCCGACATCTCCTTCAGCTGAGGCCAGACGCCGAGCTGGAAACGCAAGAACACCAGAGTCAGGAGGAGGTTCTGTTGGAGCGCCACCTGCTGGGAAAACTAGCGGCACACACAGAACTCCGGTACACTGTGAAAATACTCTTACACAAGTAAAGTAACATTTAATCGTTCAAATCTGCACCTGTGAGAAGCAGCAGATGCTTTTACAGGAAATTAACACCACATGTTGAAGCTACATCGGCGAGTTTCTGTTTGACGGTAACAAGCAGCTTTATCCCGCTGCCATGTGCTTTCAGAGCGCTACGAGGACCGTTTCTGGCTTTCAGCTGGTATCTGGTCCAGACAGAGTCTGACACGCTGCCAGAGCTTCTGTTGGTCCTGCTGTCCAGGACTCTGTCAGAACCAGGACCCTGACAGAACCAGGACTCTGTCAGAACCATGAGAACCAGGACCCCGACAGAACCAGGACCCCGACAGAACCATGAGAACCAGGACCCTGACAGAACCAGGACTCTGTCAGAACCATGAGAACCAGGACCCCGACAGAACCAGGACCCCGACAGAACCAGGATCCTGTCAGAACCAGGACCCTGTCAGAACCAGGACCCTGTCAGAACCATGAGAACCAGGACCCTGACAGAACCAGGACTCTGTCAGAACCATGAGAACCAGGACCCTGACAGAACCAGGACCCTGACAGAACCATGAGAACCAGGACCCTGACAGAACCAGGACCCTGACAGAACCAGGAACCTGACAGAACCATGAGAACCAGGACCCTG
>NC_060152.1:34817080-34820629 GCF_021292245.1 Micropterus dolomieu | reverse complement strand
AGACAGAGTCTGACACGCTGCCAGAGCTTCTGTTGGTCCTGCTGTCCAGGACTCTGTCAGAACCAGGACCCTGACAGAACCAGGACTCTGTCAGAACCATGAGAACCAGGACCCCGACAGAACCAGGACCCCGACAGAACCAGGATCCTGACAGAACCATGAGAACCAGGACCCTGACAGAACCAGGACCCTGACAGAACCAGGAACCTGACAGAACCATGAGAACCAGGACCCTGACAGAACCAGGACCCTGACAGAACCAGGAACCTGTCAGAACCAGGAACCTGTCAGAACCATGAGAACCAGGACCCTGACAGAACCAGGACCCTGACAGAACCATGAGAACCAGGACCCTGACAGAACCAGGACCCTGACAGAACCATGAGAACCAGGACCCTGACAGAACCAGGAACCTGACAGAACCATGAGAACCAGGACCCTGACAGAACCAGGAACCTGACAGAACCATGAGAACCAGGACCCTGACAGAACCAGGACCCTGTCAGAACCAGGAGGCCAGAAGAAGCAGTCTGATGAGGTTTCAGTTGAAAGATTAAAAAGCATCTTGTAAGTTTATAAAACTGTTTTGTTCTGTTTTAAGTACATTTAATAGCAATAACATAATGTTGCTTCAAAGTTCACTCTGGCCTCTTCTCTGGATTCCTTTTTATCTCCGTTAACAGATTTTTATTATTTTGGCCGGTGGTTTTGTGCAGCAGCCCTGAGCTGCAGACTCATGTGCTCCAGTAAAAGAAGCACCACGGTAACGTCTGAGCCCGTGAAGAGCTGCTCTCTTCATCTCGTTCCACCTTTTACTTTTGTTTCCCAGCTCACACGTCTGTAAAGCGGCTGCTGGCTGGACGGCTGTTAGTCCGTTTCCCGTTCACAGTTTGTGTCAAAGTGCAGAAGTACAGAGAAAGAGAGAATCAGAATCAACAGAATAAACTGGATTATTGCAGCTGCAGATGAACTGACCTCAGAAAGTCGTTGGCATCCCTCCACCTTCAGGTGCAGCAGCAGACTCTCACACCTCTGCAACACACAAACACACCGCAGCTTAGAGAGTCGGCTTCCCGCTGCGCGTTAACTCCACATCAGTTACTGCTGATGGGTAATTATCAGTTTTATTGTTATCATGAACATGTGATCGATTCTCTTTTTGTTGTTTGAAATAAGAATCGTACAAAAATATTGGACACTTGTATCAGACGGCTCCTCGTCCTGATCAGGTCGTCCTCACGTTACAATCAGAGGAAGGACGAGAGCTCAGCAGCTGAGAGAGGAGGCGGCGACAGATAGTTCAGCGACCGCAGTCAGCTGTGGAGGAGGAGGCGGAAGTAGCCCATCTTTAGCGGTGAGTTTCAAACCTCCAAAAAGACGACGGGAAGAAGAAGAAAACGCGGAACGAGTCACTAAAGTGAAGAGTCTGCAGAAACAAACAGAAAGCTGCTCGTCCAGCTGATGTCGGACTGCGTCTGATATCCGGATGCTCTGGGACGGAGCGCAGCGAGCGATCGCCGACACGTGACGTGAAGCGTTAAAGGATTTCAGAAGATGGAAGCGATGGAGAGTCAGACGTGTGGTCTTAAAGTTGTCACAGTGACGAACACGAGAGAGGCTGACAGGCGGCGTGCGGGAGAAAAAAAAGAGGCGGTGAGTACTGGAGACGTTTGGACACTAAGGGCCTTAAAGTCATGGAGTACTGATACCCTGATTCTGTGTTTCCCACAGGTCAGACTCTTTAACGTGAACATGAAACACGGCTTCATCTTGTCGCTGCTGTTTAGTCTCGCAGATGCAAATCACGTGGACACACGTCTGTAAATAACTGCTCTATTTTATAAGTTATGATATTTAGTTAGTTATGTGATCAGATCTGTGTGCAGCAGGAAGAGACTACAAACTTCTGTTCATTAAACATTGTGCTGTTTCATGATAAATAAACTTGTCCCCTGGCTGCAGAACCTCTCGGGGCCACCAGATGGTGCCACATAGCAAATTACAGAGACACCTGCAGAAGTGAGGTCACTGCCTGAAGAAGGGAGGAGCCACAGGCTGTCTTTACTTCACCACTGCTCTCCTTCAGTTTGTCTTGAGGCCGGCTGAGACGTAACTCTGCTCTTTCAAAAGACTGTTTGCCTCTGAGCGGCTGACTGGTGTCTAATTTTACTGAGAATAAAAAGGTTCTTTCCCAACCTTTTTATTCTCAGTAAAGAGACTTTATCCATCTGGCCCAAGACTTTTTACTGGACACCATCCATGTGGAGCTTATAACCAAAGTTTCCATCTGATTGATGATGATAAAGTTACAGCAGCGTCCAAGCAAAGCACAGAGATCTAAACAGAGATAACAAAGAGGTCAAATTAAATATAACAACATTAAAATATACAGCTGCCGTCTGTACAGGAGGCTTTTTAATCTGGATCTGACCCAGCTGATCTGGCGTTTGTTGCACAGCTGAAACAGTGTCCTCTGATCTGAAGGGTCTCTGAAACGTGAAGCGGATCAACGGGATCTGGAATTGAGTTTGCAGGATTTGCTCACGGTGGGAAATGTTATAATGATGTTTGTCTCTCAGTCTCCTGCACAAACGTCACTTTTTCCAGTCATGCTATGTTCTCCTTCACCCAGAGCCGTACAGACACTTTGAGTGCTCGAGCACATGGTGTTAAACCACAGACGGTACAACAGAAGTGGGCGGAGCCGCCGTGACGTCCCCCGTTGGTTTGTGGACCGTCGTTCTGAAGCCTCCAGTTTGGCATTTTGGCCGTCGCCATCTTGTTTTTTTGGAACCAGACGTGATCAGATTTGTACAAGAGGGTGGAGCTAGCTAGCTTGGTTAGCGAGGTGCATCTGTAGTTCACATTATCTGTGATATTAGCTGGGATGCTAATTTTAGTTAGCGACAAACAGGCTGAAAACAAAACGCACTCAGTGAAAAATGAGCAGCCGACTCCTGATGAGCTTTTTCAGCACCGCCGGTTAAATGTACACAGTGCAGCGAACACGAGTCACCTGATTGACAGGTCGCCATGGTAGCAACCTGTCAATCAGCTTGTAGCCCCGCCCTAAAGCCTCCCCTGCTTCCTGGTCTCTGTTCCTCTAAATGGGACCATAATTTACTAAATGAACATCATGCTGTGTTGAAGAAGACTTGAAACTATCGACTGAGACCAGAAACTCATCAGGAAAGTGTTTACTGAGGGAATAAATCAGCTAGAAACATTTTCTCACAGACTTCTAAAAAATCACACTTCTTTCTGCAGCCGCTGGAGTCGCCCCCTGCTGGCTGCTGGAGAGGACGCAGGTTTAAGGCGCCCCCTGCTGGCCGCTAGAGAGGACGCAGGTTTAAGTCGCCCCCTGCTGGCCGCTAGAGAGGACGCAGGTTTAAGGCACCCCCTGCTGGCCGCTAGAGAGGACGCAGGTTTAAGGCGCCCCCTGCTGGCCGCTAGAGAGGACGCAGGTTTAAGGCGCCCCCTGCTGGCCGCTAGAGAGGACGCAGGTTTAAGTCGCCCCCTGCTGGCCGCTAGAGAGGACGCAGGTTTAAG
>NC_060152.1:34796781-34816980 GCF_021292245.1 Micropterus dolomieu | reverse complement strand
TAAGTCGCCCCCTGCTGGCCGCTAGAGAGGACGCAGGTTTAAGGCGCCCCCTGCTGGCCGCTAGAGAGGACGCAGGTTTAAGGCGCCCCCTGCTGGCCGCTAGAGAGGACGCAGGTTTAAGGCGCCCCCTGCTGGCCGCTAGAGAGGACGCAGGTTTAAGGCGCCCCCTGCTGGCCGCTAGAGAGGACGCAGGTTTAAGGCGCCCCCTGCTGGCCGCTAGAGAGGACGCAGGTTTAAGGCGCCCCCTGCTGGCCGCTAGAGAGGACGCAGGTTTAAGTCGCCCCCTGCTGGCCGCTAGAGAGGACGCAGGTTTAAGTCGCCCCCTGCTGGCCGCTAGAGAGGACGCAGGTTTAAGGCGCCCCCTGCTGGCCGCTAGAGAGGACGCAGGTTTAAGTCGCCCCCTGCTGGCTGCTAGAGAGGATGCATGTGTGTGCGCGTGTGGACTCTGACCCTCTGGTCCAGCAGACTGAGACAGGGACTCTGAGGTCTTCGTGGTCTGTCAGAGCTGTAGGGGTCTGAGGGGTCTGACAGGTCCTGACACAGCGAACAGGTCCACTCTGACCTGTAAGACAAAGAGCAGGGACGGACAAACACAAATCAGTTTGCTGTTGTTTTGTGTTACCTTCACTGTCTGTACCTCTGTGTGTATATTGTGTAGGCTGCCTCTCTCTCTCTCTCTCTCTCTCTCTCTCGGCCGCCCACCCTGAGTCATGGTTCTGCTCGAGGTTTCTGCCTCTTAAATGAAGTTTTTCCTTGCCTCTGTCTCCTAGTGCTGCTCTTGGTGGGAACTGTTGGGCTTCTGTAAATATCATCACAGAGTACGGTCTAGACCTGCTCTTTTATGAAAAGCGCTGTGAGATAACTGTTGTTGTAATTTGGCGCTATATAAATAAAATTGAAATTGAAATTTTGTTCGTTGTTAAGCTAATGACAGTAAATAAAGACTTCCTGCTGATTTTTCACATAAAAAGTGTTCTAGAAAAGGGAGATATTCCATCTTTTGAGTCACCAGCAGGTTTTAACGTGACACACCTGTGAAGGTAACATGTTTTTTTGTGGAACTAGGAACTTTCTTTACAATTTAGTGAATCATTTGTACTTAAAGCTATTTTATAGTCACAATTAAACAGTTTTGTGTCTTTTTTGTCAGCTCCGCTCTTTAGCGTGCTGTGCTCACCCCTCAGTCAGGGTAGGGACCTGTTCACCGGGTAATCTCAGTTAAAAGGTGTGGTCAGCGACTCTAATCTCAAATACGTATTTTGTAAACATATCCTCAAGGTCAACAAGATGTCCGTTCTGTGAGCGCTGAGAAATAAACCAGTGTTTGTTCTCAGCCCTGCTTTGTAAGTGGGAACCTGGTGTTTGGACCTGCTGTCTCTGGCTCTGAGGCCGAATGAGTGAGGAGAGCTGAAAGAGCATGTTATCTCTCCAGCTTCAGGGTCAAACATCGTAAGTCTGGACAGCTCAGAGAAGATCAGTCTCTCTGAGTCCAGGGTTACATGCAAAATGTTTGGACTGTCATCACTCTAACATTAATTACATCACTTGTAACGTACTTTTTGTCATGGTGTTGGATTTTTTTTCTTTAAAGCTTAAGTGTGTACGTTTTGGTGCCATCTAGTGGTGAGGGTGGAGAATTGCAGCCAGCGGCTCATGGTGCATTCAGGTGCTCCTCTGATAGACCCATTTCCTGAGTTGTAAAATCGTTTTTCCGATTTCAGTGTGTTCATGTGCTTTTAAGTCAGAATCAACATGGATGCTGCTACAAAGACGTGTTGGATTAATCAGAGCGTTTAAACAACACGCAGACATCTAGTTCCCTCTGCATGGACAGAGTGTATTCAGTGTAGTGATGAAACGCGCTCTGTAGAGCAGTTTGTCCATTTGGGCTACTGTAGAAACATGACGATGCAACATGGTGACGTCCCTGTAAGAGGAGCCGCGGCGTTTATAGATAGAAATGTCTCATTCTAAGGTGATAAAGACAGAACACAGCTGTAGATATTAAATTGTAGATCCTTCTAAATATCCGGGGAAGCGCGTTAGTGCAGACTTTAAAAACGATGACGCAGGCGCTCATGTTTGGCTTCCTGACTGGGTCTTATCCATTATCTCAGTTCCACTTTGTAGTCATTCCATGCAAAAACCCTCTGGTGTGGTTCTTCACGGGTGTTGTTGTTCTTTGTCTCTAGTAGAACTTTCTTCTTGTGTTGAATCTTCTACGACAGTCTGCACACATATGCCCAGTGTACGTTCTGATATTCAGCTTAAACGCCGGTGAGGACCGGTTTTTATTGGTGCAATCAACTAACTAACTTATTAAATATACTTCCGGTTATAAAATGAAGTCTTACAACAGATCTTGAGTCTATGTGAGATGCACATGTGATGAACTATTTCCCGACGGGCTCTCAGTCTATCTCAAGTGACTGTGTCTCCACTCAAGACAGTAAACCGCTAAGCTAAACGAACGTCCTCTAAGAGAGAGAGCGTCCGAAGAGGGTGTCCAAAAGCTTCTTGTTAAATTGTTGTGCATTAAAAGTATTATACTCAGATTTTTGAAACACCACAATGCATTTTGTTTAAATAAATTGCACTTTATTCTTTGTTATGTTTTAAGAAACAGCACATACTGTGGGTTTTAATGATGACCACTCTGGAAATCTTGGCTGCTTTTTGAAGTAGATAAGAATCCAGGTGCTGGTGGGAGTGGAGGAAGTGGTAGCATTAGCAGAATGTAAACAGTGCAGAAGGAAGTGAGCAAATGAGCGTTTGGTGCCAAGAAAAACCAGTATGATCCAGTTTTAGTTGGGAAGTCCCAGATTCTCCGCTGCGGGAAATGACCTAATGTTATGAAATGTATTGTATAACAGAGAATGTTGGTTTTTGGAACATTAAGTGTTTGATTTACGGTAACTACGCAACATCGACTGATGGCGATATATTTTAAACGCAGCAGCTCCGCCTCAGTTCGTCTGAGCCTGCCAAGATGTGAACTATTTTTGTTCCGATTTTTGACCGACTCCTGTCCATTTTGACAAAGATTTTTAAAGTGGTGAAGACGGGTTTGGGGTTTCTGCTGGCCTCGCACTGAGGCTTGCATCTGCAAGCCATGAGATCATCTACCCACTCACACTGTGGTTATCTGATCTCTGGTGTTCCTGCCAGCAAAGCGCCAGATGTGCATATCTGGCTTCCTGTTTTCAAACCGCACAGCTCTAGAACCAGATCAAGCCAGTTTGAACCAGCTACACTCACATCCTTCCTATCTACTGATTAAACGTGGACAAAGCAAGCTAAGCAATAAATCTTTCCATATGTTCAAGCATCATGTTTACACAACATTGTGTTGTAATAAAGCCACGCCCAATTTAAGCAACAATTAACAAATTTAATGCATCAAATGAGTATTGAGGTATAAACATTTACGTGTGGCCCCTACGAGTATTTATGTAAAATTATACGTAAAGACACAAAAGTAAAAAGGTATTAAAAAATTAAATGACAAAAGTCTTTTCACAACTTTAGATCAGCAACGTCCGTAGACGATCCTACCAAAGTTTCCGTTCGACGAGGTCAGTTTTTGAGCAGTGATAAAAAGAAATCCAGGTGAATCCAGAGATAAAAATGATAAAATTTGACTCCAAACAAAGCCGTTTGAGATTATTGCAAAAACATAAAGTTTACTGTCATAGCGCCACCATGAGGTCAATGAGTGCCTTTTATTTGCCTGAATAGTGGGTGGAATTTGCAACCAGACAATTTTAGTGAGTTTTCGTCTCTAACATCAGCCTCTGACTCTGCAGGTGAAGTAAAGTATGTTGTTTTTTCCGTCCGTGGAGTGTTTCTGTTTAACCTCTTGCTTTTCTGGATCGCTGGTTTATTTGTTTTTTTGTACTGATTCTTACCAGATGTCAGGTCCGACAGGGGGAACGTGACAGTCTCTGTGGTATCCTCGACCGCAGGACCAGCAGATTATGGACCCGTTGGCTGATCCACAGGCCGAGCAGGAAACAATCTGCAGAGTCACGGGAGACTCTGGGGGTGACAGCGGCTCCATTAAGTCGTCTACGATGTCATCAACATGGGACTGTAACACAGCAGAGAGGAACATGTGGGTGGTTTAACGGCACCTGGGCCCTGTGAGTTCTTCAAAGCAGGCTCAAAGGAAAACTGATCTGTATCATTACAGTGTGGGCAGCAAGGAACAGTGGCTACCAACCGCTCTAGCTACAGCCCAGGGACCCTTCAGGCTCCTCTAGCCCAGTAGCAACCGCTCCATCTATGGCCCCGGTACCTTCAGACTCCTCTGGCCTAGTATCTAGTATCACTTTAGCCTCAGCCCAGTGACTTTCAGGCTCCTCTGACATGGTATCAACCGCTCCATCTAGAACTGACCACTCTATAACCTTGGTCCCAGGACCTTCAGCTTCCTCTAACCCAGTATTAACTGCTCCAACCACGGCCTTGAGGAAGACTTCCGTCTCTTCTTACCGTAAACCGGCTGCTCCAGCCTCAAACCCGGGACCTTAAGGCTTCTCTAACTCAGTATCCACCGCTCCAACCACGGCTACAGGGACCTTCTGTCCCCTTTAACCCAGTATCAACTGCTCCAGCCATGGCCCCGGAATATTCAGGCTCCTCTAAACCAGTATGAACCCCTCTACCCATAGCCCTGGGACAGAGTTCACACTCCTCTAACCCAAAACTGGCAGCTGCAGCCTCGGCCCCGGGACCAACAGGCACCTCTAACCAAGTATCAACTGCTCCAGCCACGTGCCAGGGAAATTCTAGGTCCTCTGGCCCAAAACCGGCCTCTCCAGCCTCGGTCCCAGGACCTTCAGCTTCCTCTAACCCAGTATTAACTGCTCCAGCCATGACCCGGAACCTTCAGGCTCCTCTAACCCAGTATCCACCGCTCCAGCCATGGCCTTGAGGAAGACTTCAGTCTCTTCTAACCGTAAACCGGCTGCTCCAGCCTCAAACCCGGGACCTTAAGGCTTCTCTAACCCAGTATCAACCGCTCCAACCACGGCTACAGGGACCTTCTGTCCCCTTTAACCCAGTATCAACTGCTCCAGCCACGGCTACAGGGACCTTCTGTCCCCTTTAACCCAGTATCAACTGCTCCAGCCACAGTCCCGGGACTGAGTTCAGGCTCAGGAAAGTCCGCACCATGGCCCAAACAAAAGTTTGTGCTTTGATTTGGTTTCACATTGCTAATATGCGAGCACACTAAAAGAACTTTACATGACGTACTTGACTCCTGTCGTCATCATTTGCGTCTTCCTATACTTGACATTGATTGATTTGTAGAATGGAAGAGCGTCTGATGTCAGCATGTTGACAGTTCCACTGGTAGCTGTATGTAGTCATACTTTGTATTTCACGCTCTGGACAATTTGACCTTTATTGTGCATCATACTCGTTCACATCCACAAATCGAAATGGACTGGATCCAGCCCTGCTTCAGTCGGTTTACTGCTGAACAGAAACTCTATTGCACCTCAAAAGAAAAATCGAAAAGCAATAAAAAGCTCCAAAATTTTCGTTGTTGTAATAAACTTTGCATCAATAAAACTTGAATGAACAGATGCATATCGTTGCCACTTTATTGTTGTTATTATTTTGGCATTACTACCTGCAGCAACGATACTCGAGGCTCGTTCAAATTCGCTAAATAAATGTCCTCGTTGTGCAAACATTATATCGTCGCAGCCGGTAGGAAAGGAGGACAGACCAAAGAGGTTAGTGGCAGTTTGCTTCCATAGTGGCGTTCTGTTTCAAAAGATGAGCGGTCAGGGTGATTTATAACTGTGTCATTATTTTAATGCATTTCTTCGTGCATTAGTTTGTTTCCAGTTTACATGGTAACCACCAAACTTCCTGTAAATAGTCTGAAAGTCTGAACTACGCAAAAAATGCTTTTACACTAATGAGCCGAACCATGGTTCAGTTTGATCCGGACCGGGACTACCTCTTTTTGTCGGACCAAATTTCGTCCGCTTAAATGATTTAAGTCACGTTTGAAGAAAGGAGCCGGGTTGATTGGGTTATCCTGTAAAATAAATAACTTTGTAAACACAACAGTGTTAAATGTCATGATTCGCCGGTGACCTCCTACCTGAGAGTCCTTGCTCATCTTTTCCAGGTAAATCTCATCTTTAGCATCACCGGGGACCAGGCGATAACCAGTGAGGGTACGTCCAGGGTGGGGCGGGGATACAGGCAGTCTGAAAAGACGCACTCTGGGCTGCCATTTGCTTAGACTGTAGTCCGGGTGTCCGATCTCAGCAATCGGTTCGTCTTTGTCTGATACTTCAGGTGTAAATGGCTTCCCTGCAGCTTCAGTTTCTTCAGACATGGTGGACGTCGGTTCATTCTCTGCATGTTCGTGCTGCCTCGCTACAACCTGCTGTACGCTGCGATCACAGGCGGAGTCCGCCACCGCCTTCACCACCGGACTCTGCTGCTGGTGTTTCAGAGGGCTGGTGGTGGGACCCTCGGAGGAGTTCAGAGCGCCGCTTGTAACTTCAGTTGTTGTGGTCACAGGAACACTGGATTGGTTGATGCCTGTGCAGGAGGAGGGAGGAGGAGAGTTCACTGGAACAGGTGAGTCAGTGTCACAGGTGTTCTCGGTTTGAGGAAGGGTCTCGCAGGAGGGGGTAAGATAGGTAGTTGTAGGAGGAGTGACGGAGGATGAGTAGGAAGGACACAACTGATCGGATGTGGTCGTCCGTGATGCCGTGAGATGGTCGTCTGGAACAGGTGGGGCAGTGTGGGGGAGGGGCCTGCAGGTGGGAGCAAGACAGGTGGACGTGGGTGGCGTGACAGGGAGGGGAAGACACAGCTGCTGGAGTTTCAGAAAGGCAGAATTAGGGCTGATTTCAGAAGACAGAGCGCCACTGGTTACAGTTGTAGAGTTCGTGGAATTTAGAGGTTGGTTGTCTGCTTTTTGCTCGTGGCTTGGCAGAGTTGTTTGACTCAGTCCGACGGGGATTTGATTTCCTGTGGTGGCTGCGGGGCACATCTTAAGACTGCTGCAGTTTTCCTGCTTTTGAAGACAGGCGTTTCCAGGTAAGGCGTAAGACACCGTCTGATTGAGCAGCACGGGAAACTGAGGCACCACTGACTGGAAGCCGGAGGGCCAGCAGGACAACTGGTACGCCGTCTGTGTGTTGGTCATCAAGAAGGCGGTGTTGCTCTGATGGGGAGCCATCAGTTGGTTCAAAACTGTTGAGGGTTTGGCAAGTTTGACAACCGCGAAGGACGGCGATGCACCTGCTGACGAGGTGAAACTCAAGCTGACAGGCTGCAGTTTCACTGAGGTAGGAACATTATTCAATGGCAGCAACACCGGTTTCAGGTTAGTTCCCAGGTGAGAGAACGTCCTCACAGAAGAGGATGGACCCTGTGCAGTTGTAAGGGAAGTAACTGTGGTGGTTGTGGTCACAGGAATAATGGATTGGTTGGAGCTCAGGCAGGAGGAGGGCGGAAGACTCAACTGATTGGACGAAGACATACGTGAAGAGGGCAAGCTGACCAGAACAGGTGAGTTAGTGTCACAGGTGTTCCCAGTTTGAGAGAGGGTCGACAGGAAGGTAAGAGGAGTGGCTGAGGACTGGGACGAGTTGGACGACGTGAAGGAGGTGGAGAGTGACCTGGAAGAGTAGGGGGGAGGAGGACCCAACGGACTGGACGAAGAATTTGACACTGCAGAGGAACAGTTGACTGGAACAGGTGGAACAGGTGAGTCAGTGTCACTACTGGTCTTGGTTTGGGGGAGTGGTGCAGGACGGGTGCAGTTGAGATGGGAAGATGAGGTGGAGGTGGAGGAGGCTGGAGTGGCTATGTTCTGATTTGAGGATTTATGCGGGACAGAGAAAGGGATCCATGAAACTTGAAGTTCACCTGGAAACAGAAACGTTACGTCAGCAGCAGATATAACCAAGAAACTGCTGTGGAAGTGTTCTTTACTCAAAACTCCAACCCTAACCCTTACAGGAAGTGCAATAAAACCTTCACGAGTAAAAAGCCAATTCTTCAGCAGTGTTTCCTCTATATGTGGTCGGGATTCAGGAGCTACTAACATTTCCCACTAAGCTCTACAAATGTTTTCACTCGCACAGTGCGGGAGCGCGGCAGCACTCAATGCTCGGCCTGCTTCTTCTCCTCGTTCTATGCAGAACTTACGTGACGGTGTTATAAGAGCAGAGTAACTCCTATTGGGAGGTGCGGAGCAAGTGCTTGCTTGTCCAAAAATATTCTGGCAGTAAATGTACGGTGTCTGTTACAGCGTGTCGGCTTCTCAAGACAAAGAAAAGTCTGTTGTTTCCCAGCTGCTGGAAAAGTGAAGCCGGTTAGCGCTACGTTAGCGAACATCTCCCCTTCAGACTGAGCGGCTTCTACAGCAGCTACAGAGCTGCTCTGTGACTGAACATTACTCAGTTTATAGAAAGGAACTGGAAGCTGGATTTTACTGGAGTCTACTTGTCCAATGTTGAGAACATCAGGTACAAACTTGCAGCTGACTGGAGGAGCTGAGGTTAGGAAAGCTAATTACTGATGCAAACTAGTCCTTTGAAGCTAATGAGGAGACGTTTGTTTGGATTTTAATGTGCACATAAAATCTCATGTTGCCTATTTTTTATATTAATGTCTACAGATAAATGTCAGAAGCTGTAAAATGAAGACACAAAACATGAAGAGTCGTATCTGTAAGGATTCTGAGGTCACATTAACAGGGTTTTAGGGGTGATGCCCAAAACATGCTGTGCCATCACTGTAAAATCACTGTGGAGCAACAGAACCAACCAGATTACTTTCTCCAGATCTGAAGGTTGGAGTTCCTCCAGCAGACTGATCTTTGGCTGCTCTTTGTTCAGAGATATGGTGAAAATAACGTGAAATTACATATTTTTCATTGGAAAATGTAGAATTTTCTTGGGGGAGGAGCCCAAAACCCCACTGAAACATTCATGTAAAGCTCCCATTAAACTGGGAAAACACTGCAGTTTGAAGCTGTTCTAAGGCGCATCGCGTGCTCATGGACACAAGAGCAAAGTTGCTGAGACGTGTTGTGTTGGGGTTTTATATTCAGACAGAAATTTTGCTTCACCTCCGCTGCTACAACTCCATCCTAAGGGAAACACTGATCAGTAAGCCTGTTCAGCAAGTAGCGTCCAAAATTACGCCTTTGACTCTTTGGCCATAGGGACTGGTTGATGGAAAAATCCACCTGACAAGCATATTTATTACGGACCAAAATAATAAATGGCCTTTTATTGTTTCAGTACATTTTATTGAAAACAAACTAGAAGGAGGCTGTGAAGGAATTTTAGGGAGACAGGTTTCCCCAGATCAGATCAGATGTTAGGGTCAATTGCTGAGCTGCAAAGCCAAAGGTGACAGTCAGGGACTCTCCACAACAGTAGGTCAGACTCTGTCTCTGCTTGCTGGGTCGAAAGACTGACGCAGCTGCCTCGGTAAGAATGAATCTGTATCCTAAGTAACCCAAGGTCGAGATAATCTTTGTTTCATTAGAGACACACTGATTGTCTCAGTGCAGGAAGGGTTGCATGTAGCCTGAATGACACACAGCGAGACTTAAGAAAACGTAGGTAAGCATAGTGTCTTCTTTTGAACCAAAGAACAAATACTTCGGTAAAAGTCCAAGTAGTGAATGGGGCAGTGGATAAGACACTTACCTTAGGTGTGGAGACAAGGGTTCAATTCCCACTTCAACACATCAACCAATGCGTCCCTGAGCAAGACTCAACCCCTCGTTGCTCCAGAGACGTTTGACCTCTAATATTTTTAGCAATTCTAAGTCGCTTTGGATAAAAACATTAGATAAACGAATAAGTATAAATGCAAGTCGATGCCAAATTCTGAAAACCCTGACGGTACTCATTCTTCTACAGTACAGATTATCCAAAATGTGGAAGATGGAGACAAGTGTAGCAGCAGCGACAGAGGGTGGAGTTAGTTCAACATTTTACATCCGTGGGTTTTTGTGGCTCCGTGTCAAAGCCTTGTTTTTTTTCCAGTCTTGGAATATGTCGAAGAGCTGATTTAGGCAGACGTTTCAACTCAAAATCACCAAAGATGATGCACTGTGCAGCGCTTAGGCAGCATTGCTTCACTGCTGTTAGACTGAGTTTCAGAAATGTGACATTCAAAAAACATCTTGGGAAGGACGTCAGAACTGACGAGGTCAGATCCGCAGATACAGAGGAAAGAGAATAAAATCAGACCAAACAACAGATTTAAATAAAGATAAACTTACCAAACTTCAAAATGGCCTCCAGAGAAGTCCTTTCAGTGACGACATTCATCTGAAACATGGTCTGAGGAGGAGATGAGTCCCGATCAGGAAGGTTCTTCATCTGAGACTCAATCTGCAGACGGATATAGGACAAGGTCAGGACAGGTCTGTCTGAAGCAGCTTGGCTGATTTAACCACCTGAAGAAGCAGTACGAGTCATATTTCTCTCTGTGGAGGTGTTTCCTTGGTTTGAATCGATGGTCAGGTAGTTTCTTCACATCATATCTTATTGTCTGGTGTGTTTGGGGAGCTGTGTCCAGGTCTGACATCCCAGTCACTCTTCCCTTCATTCTCAAATCTGACCGGCCCTCTTCTCTTCCCATACTGAAAAAAAATTCTGCTAACCCTGATGACCTAAACAATTACAGACCAAAGTCCAACCTTCCCTTTCTTTCCAAAACATCGGAGAGGGTGGTGGCCACTCCACTACAAAACCATCGCAACTTCAATAACCTCCCTGAAACAGCCCTTGTTAAAATCACCAACTGACTCTGGCCTACCAACCATCCTCACCCTCTTAGACCTGAGTGCAGCATTTGACACAATGTTTGGTGCTTTCGTCTTGTGGAGGCTGAAGGCTGACGGCACAAATGAGCCTCCAAAGCTCTTTGAGGATCGGGGCTGAAGGAGCTCCTGAGCTGCCTCAGCTCAGCATGGAGAGGATGAGAGGGGTTGTCCATGATGGTTTTCAGCTTCCCTCTCATCCTCCTCTCAGTCACTGCCTCCACACTGTCCAGTTTCATCCCCACCACCGAGCTGGCTTTCACCAGCTTGCCCAGTTTGTTGGCGCCACAAGTCCCCCTCCCCAGCACACCACAGCAAAGAAGATGACACTGGCCACTACAGACTGGTAGAACATCTGAAGGACCTGAGCCTCCTCAGGAAGAACAGCCTGCTCTGTCCTTTCCTGTAGAGGGCCTTGGTGTTTGTTGTTGAGGTGCACCCCCAGGAGCTTGTCGGTGTCCAGCATCTCTACCGCCTCACCGCCTCTTGCTGCACCTGAAGCTCCTTGGTTTTTTCTGTGTTGAGCTGGAGGTGGTTGCTGTCACACCATCCGATGAAGCTCTCAATCAGGTCTCTGTACTTGTCCTCGCTGTCATCAGTGATACAGCGGACGATGAAGGAGTCTTCTGAGAACTTCTAGAGGTGGCTTGTTCCAGAGTCAAAGCAAAAGTCAGAAGTGTAGAGTGTGAAGAGAAACCGTGACAGGACAGTTCCTTGGGGTGTGCCAGTGTTGCTCACCACGACGTCTGACATCCTGCGGCCTGTCAGCGAGGTAGTCAGTGATCCAGGCCGCCAGGTCCTGATCCACTTGCATCACAGAGAACTTCTCAGCCAGTTGGAGAGGCTGGACGGTTTCAAAAGCACTGGAGAAGTCGAAGAACATGATCCTCACCGTGCTGTGTGGCTCCTGCAGGTGGGTGTAAGCTCTGTGAAGCAGGTAGCTGATGTCAGTCTGGTACGCAAATTGCAGAGGGTCCAGGCAGTCACGTACCAGAGGCTTGAGGTGCTGCAGCACCAGTCTCTCGAAAGTCTTCATTACACCGAGGTGATACTGCTTGAGGGATGGAGGGTGAGGGGGGTCCAGGCAGCCTTGTTGTGTCAAACCTGTTGAGAATCTGGTTTCTCCCCAAGCGCGAGCCGGCACTGCTGATGGCGGAATGTTCAGGGACGTTCCCCATGACAGGACTTGTATCTCCACCGGCTCCCTGTCTTCTTTTTCCTCACCGTCACGCTGGCACGACATCCTCGCCTTCGTATCCTTAACTTCGCCGGGATCTCCTTCGGACATTCAAAAGGTCGATCCCGAAACTGTAAGAGCTCCTCACGTGAGTAGACTCCAGTGTTTTGTTTTCTGGTGGTCGTGGTGTCCATTGTTTGTGTAACAATGTCCTGTTAACGGTAACGTTAGCCGTTGTCCTGACTGATTAATGAAGATCATTCTAATTGGCAGCAAATCCACCCTCTCCAAACAGCAAAACCTCATTATTAATATTGATGGTTTCCCGTCATGCTGTCATCCAAAGTAAAAAGCCTCTGTCACCCTGGATAACACCCTGCCCTTTGAATCCAACATAAAAACCATCACCAGGACTGCCGTTTTCCACCTCCGCAATCTCTGAAGACTCCGACCCTCTCTCTCACACTCCAGCACTGAAGCTCCTCCGTGCCTTTGTCTCTTCCCATCTAGACTACTGCAACACTCTCCTCACTGGTATCCAAACCGAACTTATAAATCGACTCCAACTGGTTCAGAACTCTGCAGCAAGAATCACATATACATATCACACCTACTCTCACTCCGCCTCTCCACCATGGGAGCCTGAGCCTTTAGCTGCTCGGCCCCCCGGCTTTGGACCACAATACCCCCTCAAAACTCTGAAGCACATAGTCTTTAGACTTATTTAACCCCTGACTTCTGTAATTGTTTTGTCTTCTTATTTTAAACTTGTACTGTTTGAAT
The DNA here is from genome assembly GCF_021292245.1 of Micropterus dolomieu. Taxonomy (NCBI): domain Eukaryota; kingdom Metazoa; phylum Chordata; class Actinopteri; order Centrarchiformes; family Centrarchidae; genus Micropterus; species Micropterus dolomieu. The sequence continues at coordinate 34,804,189 of NC_060152.1, read as the reverse complement.
TATGACCTTTTTATTACCTTGTATGCAAGATGCCCTTGAGTGTCCTGAAAGGCGTCCACTAAATATAATAATGTAATGTATATGATGTACCTCAGCCGTGTAGGCTAGCAGAGTCAACAGGTCGCTGGCGTTCTGGGCTTTTTCTGCAGTTTCAGTCACCAACTGTTGATTCTGCTGCATCTGCTTCAGCTTCGTCATCTTCCTCTGAATCGTCTCACGCTCCAGCTCACACACCTTCTGCTCACAAACAAAAACATTCACATGCAATAAACTGTGCAACAACTCCCAAAACTAACATCGTCTGACAAGTTGTTTTTTCTAACCAGGCGGCTTTTATGTTAGAGAATTTCACTTGTTTCAACTTTTTTTGTTCTTAAGTAGCAAGTCAAATGTTCTTGTTCTGTTGGCAGATAATTTAGCTTATTCGAAGTAATATTTCCCCCATTTCATTGCTTTTTTCCTTGTTTTTGAGAGCTCAGTTTTTGCAATGCACAGGTCAGAAACGTCATCGTACGTCTGCATTAATTAGAGCTCAGAAGCAGCAGGCCGTGTGCAGCGAGTCCTGCGGTGTGTTTACAGCTAGCAGCTGATGGAGTTAAGTTAATACTGTGTCCGGAGTTATTGTTTCAGGTTTTCGTCAGTCAGGAGGTTTCTACAAGGGGCTGAAGTCAGTCACCTGCTCTCCAAAACAAACAGCTGATTACAACAGGTCATAAAGCTCATTAAGAAGCCGTTTTCTGTTTAGGTGTTTTTGCTTTCTACTGGGGGCAAATAACCACCGAGGTCGTCTGCTCTCCAGAACAAATAAAAAAATAAAAATTTGTTCATTATATGTTCCCATCGTGCGTCTCGTTCATTATATTGTTCCCATCGTGCGTCTCGTTCATTATATTGTTCCCATCGTGCGTCTCGTTCATTATATTGTTCCCATCGTGCGTCTCGTTCATTATATTGTTCCCATCGTGCGTCTCGTTCATTATATTGTTCCCATCGTGCGTCTCGTTCATTATATTGTTCCCATCGTGCGTCTCGTTCATTATATTGTTCCCATCGTGCGTCTCGTTCATTATATTGTTCCCATCGTGCGTCTCGTTCATTATATTGTTCCCATCGTGCGTCTCGTTCATTATATTGTTCCCATCGTGCGTCTCGTTCATTATATTGTTCCCATCGTGCGTCTCGTTCATTATATTGTTCCCATCGTGCGTCTCGTTCATTATATGTTCCCATCGTGCGTCTCGTTCATTATATTGTTCCCATCGTGCGTCTCGTTCATTATATTGTTCCCATCGTGCGTCTCGTTCATTATATTGTTCCCATCCTGCGTCTCGTTCATTATATGTTCACATCCTGCGTCTCGTTCATTATATTGTTCACATCCTGCGTCTCGTTCATTATATTGTTCACATCCTGCGTCTCGTTCATTATATTGTTCACATCATGTGTCTCGTTCATGTCTAACCGTCGCAGGTCTTCAGATCACCGTGGAAACAACGGACTGCAGAAACCTTTTAGTTTCTTTAAAAGTAGATCCTGAGACTGAAAGTAGAGGTGGCTAAACTCAGCTTCTTCTCTTTTAGAAATATAACATATCCTTAATATAATCAACCAATGACAGGAGACTTAGTTTCCATAGAAGAAGAACACATGTATGAAGTAAAGGTACAGTCCAGGATTCAGACGTCTTCTCTGAGAGGTCTCTTTAAACAACAGGTGAGATCTTCCTCTTCAAAATCATTTCATTTAGAGTCCAAAGCCGACAGCAAGTTGCTTCTACAATAGTCTTCTCTCAATATGTTCAGACTCGTTAACATTCACAGTCTGTTCTGATAAAAAGTAGAAAAAAGGGAATAAAGTTGGAGTAAAACAGAGTCTCTGTAAAGTTACCTTGATCTCTTTTAAAAGTTCTTCCATCCTCCTTTTCAGGTGTTGAGTTATGATAAAGTAGGACTGCTGCAGCTCCTCCTTCAGGTTCGACTGACTCTCAGACACCTGCTGCAGCCTGAGACACAACAACACAGGTGGCTTTGATTTTGGAGCTTAGTAGCTGGAACATGAAAACCAGCAGCAGCAACCTAAGACTCAAACAGATGCTTTCACTGTTAAGGCCCATTTATACTTCTGTGTCGAATCCACTCAGTTCGCCTGCGTCGCGTTACGGCACCAGAGAATTGGATTTGAGAATCCGGTCAATTTTCAAAAATAACACGTTGTGCAGATTCCCAGACAAAAGAAGAAACCAGTTAACTATGTAGCCGAAATGCTCCCTGTGGGATATGCAGCCATGCAGACGACGGGACAAGCGGGTCGCAGAGAGCCTGGACATACTTGAGTTAGCCCCCTAGCGGATTCACGTTTAATCCTCCACACGCAAGTACGCTGACAAGTATGTGAACGGTGCTGTTTGTGTCGGCGACGCCCGTCTGCGCCTATACATTGTTAAAAAGCAAGGATGTTGGGGGCTTTACGGGTAGGCCTAGCAGAGGACAAAGGACAAGTTGTCCCGCTGCTGAGACACTTCCAGTGGAAGTTGACGCCACTGCAGTGACGGAACAGGTTATGAGCAACACCCCAAAGATCTCACAGACGTCCAGAAGCAGTTGTACATTTGTTTCAGCATCGCCAAAGTCTGTCAAAACTTAACGTGCCTTTATTTCTGAAAGTATTGTTGGACGTTTTGTTTTGCTTTAGAACAATGTTTTGTTTGGTCTCCCAGTAAATAACCCACAGGGAACTGTGAACTGGTTCCACCTCCTCCTGATAAATGTAAATCACTGAAAACTTACTTTTTTGTCTTTTCGAATGAGTTCAAACATTTTTTCCATTCAAAAGGTCCCGAAAGCAAAAAGCAGCTAAAACTGTTTCAGCTTATGTTGTATTTAAAGTTTTTAATCCCTTAGTGCGTTTGGCATTAATGGGGGGGACCTGGGAGAAGAAGTAAGAGTTCATCGAATAGTGCAACCTGTACAAGAGAATTGTAAGAGGATAGAAGAAGAAGACGCACAGGTATGAACAGTCACGCTGGCACGAAGCCTCGACACAGAAGAATAAACTTTAAACAGCAGCAATCATCATTAACCTCATTTAATAACCATCAGGGGCTACACGGGCGTCCTGCAGGAACCTGTTCGTGTACCTGGTCTCCATGTCCAGAAGACTCTGCCTCGCTGTGGCTCGCTGTGCTCTGATTGGCTGAACCAGGTCATCCAGCTGCTTCTTCAGGTTGCTCAACGCTTCGCTAACAAACTGATAGCTGAGAGGAGGAGGCACAACAGGTGAGTGACCTTCACATACGTTTACCAGGCGAACTCCGCCTGCACCGCTCACTGACTCTATACTGAGGAACCTTCAGCCTGATTCTAACAGCTGAGATGTGGAACAGTCCCGCTCGGCGTACCTGTGGTTCATGTGAGTCATGAGCTGACAGTCTCTGCAGGTGACCTGTTTACAGGTGAAACAGAAGAGTTTGAGCGGCTCGGAGGGGTGGAGCCTGCAGAACTTGGTGGGAGGAGTCGAGACGCATCCTGGAGACAGAAGACAGAGACATCATTAACCAGCTGCTCTGTCTTCCTTCATTAATATATATATATATATATACACACACACACACACACACACACACACACACACACACACACACTTATACTGCCGTGCAAAGGCAAAAGGCCGTAACTTTGATATTGGTCGAAAATGAGTTATTGTCATTTTTGGAACATTAAAGATCTGCTTTATCATGAGGGCAAATATCTTGAGTCAATGTAGTTGTTTTTTGGAGAAAATAGTGGTTTGTTTTTGCTGAAACTTTAAAATCCCCAGAGAAGCTTTGTTTTGCTACACTTCAAAGTGAAGTTTTATGCCCACGTATAATAAATGCATGTCATTGAAGCACTTCGGACACAAACACAGCTTTACTGAAGTATAATGTTAGAGTGTTTTTACTAACGTAACATCTAGTTTTTAAGAAGGTCCAACGCTCTCGAGGTAAAATGTTGGTGGAGATGCCTTTGAAACACAGACACCTAGATCAAGGTTAAAAGGATGTATATATATATATATATGTAATTAATGAAGGGAGACAGAGCAGCTGGTCATTGGTTGATGCTACAGTGAAATGAAGTTGCAGCTCCGGTATCAGCTGTTACCACCCGTCACTACAGGTGTCACAAGAACAATAACAGCGTAACATTGGTAGAATAATATTTCCTGCCGATCACAGTTACTTTTACAGCTGCAAGCGTTTTCTAGTGAAGCATTTAGTACGAAAATATCATTATGGATTTACCTCGTTTCTAAGAGTCTGTTCACACTGTGAAAATATCAAACAATAATATGATAATTACACGTTTATTTGGAAGTCCGGGCCCCACAGAGTCTGCTTAAAAAAAATTTAAAAAACCCTTGAATGAAAGTAGTTGAGGACTCCTGATCCACAGTGAGGTGAAACCAAGCAGAACCACGTTTCAGCACATATCAACAGGGTCTGACCTGCCGCCGGCTGGTTGAGGATCCTGTGGGATCTGGTCAGAGTGACTCTGCGGTGAGCCGACACGCAGACGTCGCACAGAGCTTCGTTACAGTCCAGACACCAACATCTGGCCGAGGAGTTGTCGCAGCTGCTGCACTGAGGAGATAAGAGATAAGACAGGGTTAGTGGAAAGCTCCCGTCTCCAGGCGTTGGTGATAGTCTGAGCTCAATTAACTCTTTAAACCCCGACTGGGCTGAAAAAGCAGGACGGATGTCTGTTAGTAAAAACAGCAACAAGCAGCTGAATAAGGAGAACAGCCCTCGACTGGATCGACATCCATCAGGAAATTTATGACTTTCTCTCTGAGACACAAACAAAATGTGAAAAATCCTGGAAATCTTACTTGAATAACAATTATATATATATATATATATATATGGATAATACCACGGAAAAGTTAATTAATTTCTGCAATTTATTTCAAAAAGTGAATTTTTTTATATATTTTAGAATAATTAACATGAAGTGAAAATATTTTTCAAGCCGTTTTGTTTTAATCTTGATGGTTGCGGTTTGCAGCTCAGGGAAACTAAAGCTGCAGCATCAAAGCGGAGAAGTTTGAAAACGCTGCCGACCCCGTTTTTCATTTTAACGGGCAAAAACGGAGGACTTTAGAAACGACGACTCAGACGCTCACGCTCGGCTCTCTGATTGGCTCTAATAAGTCATGCAAAGCAGAAACACGATGCTGTTGCCAGAGTTTTAGATTTGGTATTTTTATTAAAATATTTGTACCGTGTAAATAACACCTACTGTCGGGTCGGAAATAAGGACCGGCCAGGCCAGTGAAAGACCTGGTCCCTACCCTAACCAACGTAATAAACTCAATAAAATTACTCTATTAGATTTCTTCTTTAGTCAAAAGACGGCGTAGTCAAAAACTTCACTGGAGACGGTCAAGAGTCGGTGCAAAAGAGTTTATTCCAATAAAGGACTGATAAACCCGAGCAACATCCCTGCAGGTCTCAGGATGGAACCGAGTTGGTGGTCAGCGAACATCGCCTTATATTCACCTTAAGCTCCACCTTGTCCCTCCTTTCAGGTGGGCGTTACATCTTAACTCCTCCTTATCTCCTCCTTCTAGGTGGGCGTTACTCCTTAACTCCTCCTATGGTGTTCGCTGACCATTCCTCCCCTTTGGTGGATCTCTTATCCTCTACTGCCATCTAGTGGCCTTTTTCCTGTACTGTTTTACCAAATTAACCCTTTCATTAATGTTACAATTTCCACTTTTTAACTATTATTATGTGTAATTATTGTTACCATTTATCTCTCTTTATATTTTTTACACTACTGGATTTAGAAAATCCACCAATATGTTTCAACTTCAGTCCCACCGTATTTTTTTAAAAGTTATACAGGCATAGTTTGACACCATTAAAACTTAAACACTTACAATCATATTTTTTAAAAGAATTGATAAGGAATAACATATTTCATACATGTATAACGTGATTCAATGAACAATTACATGATTTAGCAGTGCCAACCATGAGGGTGCTTTGTCTCATACAAGTTAACTTTCAGCAGCGCAGAGCTTGGTTGCATGCAGTACCCAGCCGTACCAGGCGCCATAAATCACAACATGTCATGATCTCATTCTTGGCTTCGGTTCGCGATGATCTCAGCCCTGGCGTACGTGACTTTCTGCACGTGCCTTGCTTCTAATGAGTGGGTTACGGTTGGCTAGGTTTTGCCTGCGCGGCCTGAGCAGCTCCTCTGCTCATTAAAAAAACACACGTTCATGAATACACAGAGTATCGGAATAATGTATGATAAACACACAGAGTATAAGAATAAAATATGAGTTTAAACTCACTCCTTAAACACTCAGTAGTTATACACTCAGTAGTTTAAACACTCAGTAGTAAGCACTCAGTAGTAAAACACTCAGTTCAAACTTCACACTAAAAGAATACTCAGTAGTGAAACACTCAGTAGTTATAACATATTGCAAACTATTGATAAGGTGTATAAATATAGAAAAAGAACCTAACAATCAATCTAGGACTTAGGCCTTTTGCAATCCATCTAGGCTTTAGGCCTACATGATTTAGAATAATGATTTAGGCCTTATGCAATCAATCTAGGCTTTAGGCCTACATGATTTAGAATAATGATCTAGGCCTTATTCAACACTTCCCTCCTTTGCGGCTGTGAGGCCGCACAGTCAATCACCTACACTGTAATGCACAGATAAATGGGACCTACTATCCCGTGATTACTGGTTCAACACGTAGATAGCACACTAATGAGCTGAATACGTGGATCCTCCAACTTGACTTGTGTTGTGCAGCATTTTGGCAATATACTAAGTGAAGTAGTGCTTTTGAATCATGGGGTGTCACTGAAACTTGAGTTTCAAGGCCATGTTAGCATCATGAGATGAAGTGTGGATTAGGTGACAATAAAAGTACCACCCATGATCTGTGGTTCAACACATGTCTGCATCCGGATCCAAACAGCACTTGTATCTTAATACGGGAAATAAGGAAAATGTAAATATAAATATGTCCACGTTCTGGTCAAGGGGAATCATTGACATTAGAGTGCCTATCGCCCGAGACTCAGCGGTTCAACATGTGTACAGGTGTGCACAAGGATCCAGGACCTTACATAAACATGTGTACTAGTTACTTTGGCGTGTGCTGTTTTTTGGCTATCATAAGTTTAAGCAAGCTCAAAACTTCTGTGCATGAAATGATCATGTGCGTGAGCTGTTTTTTTGCTATAATATGTTGTGCAAGCATAAATCGACTACATATAACAAACAAATATATATAAAAACTTCCAGTGATGAGACTAAAAATGTCCATCCCTAGAGGAACAGTTACTTCATTTGGACGATGTACATCGCTGTTTCCAGTTGCTCACAGCGTTTC
>NC_060152.1:34794471-34796681 GCF_021292245.1 Micropterus dolomieu | reverse complement strand
GGATCTATATAGGAAAAAGGAACATGATCAGAAAGAACAGGACCAAGTGACTCTCAGGAAACTCAATCAAATACAACTGGTGGAAAATAAGAAGAAGGAGAAGAAACAGGCTTTGGTTATGGAGGAGCAGTGTTTACCAAAGCAACAACCACCACCACAGCTTCAGTCAAGCCAGGAACAACCGCAATTGCCCCAACCACCACTAGTGGTTCCAGTTGTTTCATATCCACAGCCAGTTTATGGACAGATGCAGAATTGGAGAGGAAGAGGACGAGGAAGCTCAAGAAGAGGAGGATTTAATCCATACTTTCAGCAATCTCCAGAAGTGTGTTACAATTGTGGACAGGTTGGTCACTTTGCCCGTGAGTGCAATAGCTCAGGAGGAAATTTCAGAGGAGGAAATTTCAGAGGAGGAAATTTCAGAGGAGGATTCAGGGGCCAGTCAAGGTCGCTTGGAGGACTGGTGAACCCTCACAGGGGCCCAGAGCCAGGATTCTAGAGGTGCCCGGAAAATCCGAAAGGGGGGTGTCAGCTGGTAGCATCAGGGCCAGAAAGAGATCCAACAATTGAGGTGAAAGTAAATAACCGACCATAGGAAGTAATGGCGGATAGCGGAGCGGCTTTCACCTGTGTTCGGCCTGAAGGTACACATCTTCCTATGTCCAATCAACTGATTCGGACAAGGGGGTTTGAGGGAGTGAAGCAGCTGATTCCTCTCACAGAACCAATTGAGCTCTGCTATAAAAATAAGAAAACTACAATACCCATATTGGTATCAGAACATACACCTATTGCTCTATTGGGAAGAGATGCTTTGTGTAGATTGAACTGCACAATAAAATGTACACCAGATGGCTGTCTGATAGAAGTGCCAAAAGAAATGGTCCACCAACTATTGATGACAACAGAGATGGAGTCCTCTGCAGTATTCTGGATTGGAAATCTCAGTGCAGATTTCTTGGAGCCGGCTAAGATATGGGAGAAATTCATTGTGGCGAACATGCCAGATGCGAAACTTCCAGAATATCCATTCCATTGTACGCTCAAGTATTTCAAGAATGCTGCCCAAGCAAACCCAGAGGAATGGTTGGCTCATCAACCAAAGGAAATTCAACTAAGCTCATGTTGCATAATTTTGGGACCACAAGGAGCGGCTATGAAGGTAAACACTGATGATTATCTGGAGAAAGAATTCAAAATTGAGAAGAGTGTGCCACATGTGACTTTCTGAAGACTATGAGCAGAAACACATAGGGGAAATGATGACAGAAGCGGAGGAAGCTGTTTTTGTACCGATGAAAGAGAATTTGGCAATTTGGAGGAGTACAGATCAGCGATTCGTCAAAATCATGATTTCAGCTAAAGGACAAGGACAGCCACAAGCTGTACGGATGACACATGAATCTATTTGTAGTGCCAAGATGGACTCAGATTCTATGAAAGAGGAGATGTTGCGAGAAGTTCCAGAATGTTTGTGGTCTCAACACTGTACCGATATTGGACTTGTGAAGTCAGCACAACCAGTGAATTAGAACTTCGACCAGGAGCTAGACCTCCTTGGAAGTATCAGTATCCATTGAAGGATGAAGCAATTCAAGGAATCGAACCACAAATTGAGGGACTTTTGAAAGCAGGTGTTTTGAAGAAGACAACAAATCCTCAGAGTAACACGCCTTTGTTGCCTGTGAAGAAACCTGATGAGACTTATCGTATGGTTCATGATTTGAGAGCAGTAAATGAAGTGGTAACTGATTTTCCAGCAGAAGTTCCGGATCCACATACTTTGTTAGCCCAAATCCCTCCTGATGCAACACATTTCACGGTGTTAGATTTGTGTGGTGCGTTTTTTAGTGTTCCTCTTAGTGTAGAGAGTCAGGGTTTATTTGGATTCACATATAAAGGACAGTTTTATGAGTATGAGAGATTGCCACAGGGATTTAAACACAGTCCTCATATATTTAACAAAGAATTGAAAGATGATTTGGTAGGGATAGATCAGATATTGCAGAGTACTGTGATTCAATATGTCGACGATATTATGATCTGTTCACAAGATGAAGAAACATGTCACAAAGACTCAATTAAATTGCTACAAATATTGGCAGGAAAGGGGCATAAGGCCTCACATAAGAAGAAATGTTTTATACCACCTCAAGAAGGCTTCCTATCAGAAAGGTAGGAAGGTATTTCAAATGTACAACTGCAGTACT
>NC_060152.1:34792896-34794451 GCF_021292245.1 Micropterus dolomieu | reverse complement strand
GAGCAGAAACACATAGGGGAAATGATGACAGAAGCAGAGGAAGCTGTTTTTGTACCGATGAAAGAGAATTTGGCAATTTGGAGGAGTACAGATCAGCGATTCGTCAAAATCATGATTTCAGCTAAAGGACAGGGACAGCCACAAGCTGTACGGATGACACATGAATCTATTTGTAGTGCCAAGATGGACTCAGATTCTATGAAAGAAGAGATGTTGCGACAAGTTCCAGAATGTTTGTGGTCTCAACACAGTACCGATATTGGACTTGTGAAGTCAGCCGAACCAGTGAAAGTAGAACTTCGACCAGGAGCTAGACCTCCTTGGAAGTATCAGTATCCATTGAAGGATGAAGCAATTCAAGGGATCGAACCACAAATTTTTTTGAAGAAGACAACAAATCCTCAGAGTAACACGCCTTTTGTTGCCTGTGAAGAAACCTGATGAGACTTATCGTATGGTTCATGATTTGAGAGCAGTAAATGAAGTGGTAACTGAACTTTCCAGCAGAAGTTCCGGATCCACATACTTTGTTAGCCCAAATTCCTCCTGATGCAACACATTTGCTCAGGAAGAACGTAAGCGTGTCGACTTATTTCCGTTTCCGGTGCTTGTGTGTTGGTACCGTGTTGTGCTGCTCTCGCTAAATAACAGTTACATTTGTTAGATTACAGCGGCCAACTGTTCACTAAACACTTATTCTTTACAGTAATTTTGCCTAAGCACTCACAGTTCTTTCCATCTTTTAGTGACTGCTGTTCAATCTCATAGTTGTTCTAAAGTTTTGGTAACTGACGCTACAGTAATTTAGCTTAGCCGTTAGCGACTTTAGCTTAGCAGCTAGCGATGGCTTCTCCTTCTCCCTCTCGCTCTCCTACTTTCTCCTGCTCGGTGTGTCAGATGTTCAGTTACTCCTCTGCCTCCTTTAGTGGTAATGGTACGTGTAATAAGTGTAGTTTATTTGTAGACATGGAGGTGAGGCTCAGTGATTTAGAAGTCCGGCTCCGCACCTTGGTAGATCAGTCTTTAGCTACCGTAGCTAGCCAGTCCCCGGTAGTCGGTGCGGAACGGCCTGAGTTAGCCTCTGGTAGCCGTCCCCCGGCATCTCCTGTGCAGCCAGGATGGTAAATGTTGGTGGACAGCCATTTTCAGGTCTCTCCAGAGATGCTCAATTGGGTTTAAGTCAGGGCTCTGGCTGGGCCATTCCAGAACAGCCACGGAGTTGTTGTGAAACCATTCCTTCGTTATTTTAGCGGTGTGCTTAGGGTCATTGTCTTGTTGGAAGGTAAACCTTCGGCCCAGTCTGAGGTCCAGAGCACTCTGGAAAAGGTTTTCGTCCAGGATATCCCTGTACTCGGCCGCATTCATCTTTCCCTCGATTGCAACCGGTCGTCCTGTCCCTGCAGCTGAAAAACACCCCCACAGCATGATGCTGCCACCACCATGCTTCACTGTTGAGACTGTATTGGACAGGTGATGAGCAGTGCCTGGTTTTCTCCACACATACCGCTTAGAATTAAGGCCAAAAAGTTCTATCTTGGTCTCATCAGACCAGAGG
>NC_060152.1:34776527-34792876 GCF_021292245.1 Micropterus dolomieu | reverse complement strand
ATATAACACCTTCATGCGGCGTCGGAACCGCGTAGGAAATTCACAGCCGCACCGGCAGAGCTCCAGAATATGCAACTCGGCCGGCTCACGCGCGGACGCGCTTACAAGTGCGAGGGCCCGCCCAACGCTGCTTGCAGCTTTAATTTAAGATTAAAAGTGTCGGAGACAAGTTCAGACCTTTGACCTGGTCCGGTTCTGAGCTTTTGGTCTTCAACACTTGGCTCTTTCTGGGAACAACGGTGTATTTTCACTTTATCAGACTATAAAAATAACAGCTTTAATGCAACATTAGTCAGCAGACTCATTACTTTGTGTGCTGAAATCAAAGAGAAGGTCGTCCAGGCCGTGTTCAGCAGTGTGGGGGAGGCTGTCATCATACATCAAACTTCCCCCACAGGAATGCAACGTGATTAATGTCTCATGGCGAAACTTGACTCCCTTGCATAACAATGATGATCAGTGGAAAATATTTCCCATCACTTCCTCCCTTTTGCTGTATCTTGACCCTGCATTACACCCTGCCGCCGTGACGTCCCCCGTTGGTTTGTGGACCGTCGTTCTGAAGCCTCCAGTTTGGCATTTTGGCCGTCGCCATCTTGATTTTTTTGGAACCAGACGTGACCATATTTGTACAAAGAGGGTGGAGCTAGCTAGCTTGGTTAGCGAGGTGCATCTGTGGTTCACATTATCTGTCATTTTAGCTGGGATGCTAATTTTAGCTAGCGACAAACGCACTCAGTGAAAAATGAGCAGCCGACTCCTGATGAGCTTTTTCAGCGCCGCCGGTTAAATGTACACAGAGCCATGGGTACGAGTCGCCTCTATCCTCATAGACAGGTCGCTATGGTAATGACTTATTAATCATAGATAATCCCGCCCTAAAGCCTCCCCTGCTTCCTGGTCTCTGTTCCTCTAAATGGGACCATAATTTACTAAATGAACATCATGCTGTGTTGAAGAAGACTTGAAACTAGCGACTGAGACCAGAAACTCATCAGGAAAGTGTTTACTGAGGGAATAAATCAGCTGACAAGTAGAAACATTTTCTCTTTAGACTCAGATAAAAAGGGGCCGTATTATAGAAACTTCCTCACCTGCAGATCCTATCTGAAATGTTTGGTAGGGGTAAGGTCTGGAGCCTTTATACAGATGAACAGTTCCCATGGTATGTCGATAGCAGCCCGTCATGTACGTCATGTTGTGTATATTTTATTTATCTTGCTTGTGTTCATTTTAAGTTTGTTTATTCTTTTCCATAGAAGTGCTTTAATCATCAGAAGGATGACAGGTTGGTTAGTAACCATTAGTAGAATGACTTACTGGTTCGATTGATACTTATTTTATAGCTTCAAATACACAATATTACTCTGTGTGAACTTGTAAGCTTTCAGCGTCTCTACACGTGAAATGAAGTTGACGAAACAACATCAAGTTATGAACATGCAAAAACCTAGCCAACGTACAGCAGGCACTGTTTGCTTAGAGTGTAGATAAGAATAGGTTTTTGCTTAATTTGCATAAGGACCTGATGACATGCAAAGGAGTAGGGAGGATGAGCAGACACCTGCAGCAGGTCAAGTATGAGATGTACACTGAAGTAAGACACCTATTCTTCAAAATATACAACACTATACATTTATGTTTGATTTGGTAACCAATGTTAGTCTGTTGAGTTAACCTATGTTATCTTGTAGTTAATCTTTTTAAAAAATAAGTGTGTGTGTTTGAGTTTTAATAGTGTCAAAATATACATGTATAACTTTAAACAAAAAAAACACTGGGTTTGAAACCTAATGGTATATTTCCGATCCAGTGTTTTAAAAATATAAAAGGTTATATTATAATACAAAATTATGTAATAGAACAATCAGAAAAGAAATAACTAATGAAAAAATAAGGTAGAGAAATGGTAAATGGAAGTAAACGGCCACTAGATGGCAGCAGAGGAAAAGAAATACACCATTGGGACCGGAGTGGTCAGCGAACACAAAGGCGGAGATTGGGAGAAGACGACGAGCAACGCCCACCTGAAAGATGGAGTTTAAGGTGAATATAAGGTGATGTTCGAAGACCGTAAGGTTAGTTCCATCTTGACGCTTGCAAGGATGTAGCTCGGATTTCTTCTGTCCTTAATTGGAATAAAAACTCTTTTGCACCAACTCTTGACCATCTCCAGACCGGCCGCCCGGGTACATCAACAGCCACCCAGGGTACATCAACAGCCACCCATGCATATTAATGGCCACCCAGGGTACATCAGCGGCCGCCCAGGGTACATCAGCGGCCGCCCAGGGTACATCAGCGGCCGCCCAGGGTACATCAACGGCCGCCCAGGGTACATCAGCGGCCGCCCATGCATATCAGCGGCCGCCCAGGGTACATCAGCGGCCGCCCATGCATATCAGCGGCTGCCCAGGGTACATCAGCGGCTGCCCATGCATATCAGCGGCCGCCCAGGGTACATCAGCGGCCGCCCAGGGTACATCAGCGGCCGCCCATGCATATCAACGGCCGCCCAGGGTACATCAACGGCCGCCCAGGGTACATCAACGGCCGCCCAGGGTACATCAGCGGCCGCCCAGGGTACATCAGCGGCCGCCCAGGGTACATCAGCGGCTGCCCAGGGTACATCAACAGCCACCCATGCATATTAATGGCCGCCCAGGGTACATCAGCGGCCGCCCAGGGTACATCAGCGGCCGCCCAGGGTACATCAGCGGCCGCCCAGGGTACATCAGCGGCCGCCCAGGGTACATCAGCGGCCGCCCAGGGTACATCAGCGGGGTATTTCAGCGGTATATGTTACAAATCGCGACACGGTGGATATTTTAGAGGCGTGGACCAGTTAAGCAACAGTGAACGCACCAGTGCAGATGTCATTCCCTCCCATAACAGAGGAGGAGATTAGGGCCACTATTCTGTCCATGAAAACAGGAAAGTCACCTGGTTTAGACGGCTTCCCGGTTGAATACTACAAGAAATATATTGGCATTTTGGCTCCTATTCTACGTGGGGTACACCTAGAAGCATTCGAATCTAGCTCTCTGCCCAGTACATTCAATGAAGCACTGATCGCTCTTATCCCTAAAAAGGACAGAGACACTTCACATCCATCTAAATTCAGGCCGGTAGGCCTACTTGAGGCAAACGGTAAGATACTAACGAACAGGGCTGTAACGGTACGTGTATTCGTACCGGACCATTTCGGAACAAGACTTTCAGAACGGTGCTCATGTGCACCGAATGCAATCTTTAACAACAAATATTAGGCTTGTTGTGTGTGGAACATATGTAAATTCCAAGTTTCCACACGGACATATTAAGTGGCGGACCAAATCTCCGCCTTACGCTTTAGCCCCTCCTCTCGCTAACTACTCACTTAAGCATCAAGGCCAGAGCAGAGAAGCCAGAGCTTCAAGACACTCTCTTATTATTAAGGTCTTCTGTTTGGGAACACTTCGGTTTCCAGTGAAATACAAAAACCATCGATCGATAAGATGAAAGCAGCGCGCCGACATTTCTCAGCAGCTATCGGGTTTGTTTCTGGCAACACGTCAAACTTGCTAACTCACTAAAGGTGTCACACGAAGGAGAACGTCACTGCTGTGGAAAACAGTAATTTGTCATGGCATTGGTGTGAAATTTAAACTTGGATTAGGTAAGGCTTTATGCTGTGACCCTACCCAGCTCATAAGTCCCAGCTATAGTTGTCGCTATATGCATTTTTTAGCAAGCATTTTCAAGCAGAAATGAAAAATATATTAGTTTTAATGTGTTTAAACTTATATTAATCAATTCCAGTAGAACTTACAATCATTCTGATTCAAGAACTACATTCAATTTACTTTGGATCTGCCTTGAATAGGTGTTTTGCATGAATTTTACAGGACTGTTAAGAGGTTAAACAGACTTTAGACTTTATCTGAGCAGGCCTTCAAGTTGGGATTGATGATGCTCACAGACGGAATAAAAGAAAAAGAAGAATGTTGCACTGTAATCTATATTATTACCAAGAGGAGCAGATGCTACAATTCAATAAGTGCTTGCAGGGGGATGGAAGCATTAAATATTTATGTATGCGGATGACATCTTAGCAGTGATCTACTTGACCATATTAACTCATACTGTACTCCAGTAAACTGGCACAAGTAGGAAGGTATGCCTATATCCAATACTCAACGGAGGTTACTTCATTTAATTTCAAATGGGTACACTTGGCATGAAATACTTGGGGGTCAGGTTTAGTCCACATTTGGGGGAAATAATGCCCTTAAATATAGAACCACTTTTATGTGAGATAAAAATAAACCTGGATAAATGGGGGAAACAGAAACTCACACTATGGAGGGAAAATTAATGTGATCAAAATGGCGGTTGCTCCACAGTTCAATTATGTCTCCATGATGTTGCCTCTTAATCTGTCGCCACTTCTGTTTAAGCAATATGTTAAGATCATCAAGGATTTTCTCTGGGATAAGAAAAAGTCGAGAATTAACATTAAAAAGATGTGGTTGTCAAGAGACGCCGGAGGCTTAGGCGTGAAATGTCCAGAGAGGGCGAGCACTGGAAGAGGATGGAACAGGAGTTGGGCAGTCCCTTCGGACCACCGGACATTCTTTCACAAGGAAAGAGGACTAATGGACATGTTTAACTTTCAAACTCAATACTGGCTCATTCCAGATCGTTCTGGACAGAAGTACGTAGGAGCGTTTCACACTTGAGACAACCACGCGCCTCTTTATGGAACAACTCAGACATACGTGTTGGGAAAAAACCCATTTACTGGAAGCATCGCTGTGTGAAAGGTGTACATACAATAAGTGACTTACATCTGGATGGAAGGTTTATGTCAATTTCTGAACTGGCGCAAAAATACTATTTGGAACATAAAAACAATTTTTGGAGATATTTACAAATCAGAGACTGAATTACCAAAGGTCAGCTTCCTGGAGATGAAAACGCAGTGATGGAATTCACCCTGCGTAACACACGGGCCAGCCAGATTCTGTGAGAACTTTAATCTAGACTACAGCTAGATATTTGTAAAAATCTAAGAACCGTCTGGCAGAAAGACCTAAACTGCGAAATAACTCGAGACGTGTGGTCAAATATATAGTATAGTAATATCAGCTGAAGACCTGAGTACGTGGGTTACAGCCCAGGACCGGGCCGGAGGCTCCGTCTGGACTTCTCCATCAACACTGAACCGTCAGAAAAAACAGACCAACTCTAATACCAGAGTCTCAAAGATCCACTGGAGCCAATCAGAGTTCAATGCAACAGAGTTTATGAACTCGAGCTCGGCTCCAGAACCGAAGAGGGTCAGAGCATCTTCTTATACAGCCCGGCCCAGTTCCTCCCCCCTTCAGGAGTGAACTCTCCACCTACTTTCTAAATACCACAAACCACACTGTCCTGCTCCTTACTGCGGATCTTCCTATTGGCTGATTCTACCGGTGCAGAAACTTCCAGCACCTGATCCAGCATTTTTTGGGTAAATCCCAGCCAGCTGGGTTTCCTCCCACAGCTGACGGGACTCTCCTCAGGACACTGGGGGGGTTTCCAGACTGGGCTCTTTACAAACCTGCAGGATCACAGCTGGGTCTTTTTTTTTTTATGTGGTGCGGGTGGATTTTGTCTGAATTTGGACAAATACTAGTTCCATTTGGGTTTTTACGTAAGGCCAATTGTTATTAATTATGATCACAATGAGACTGGCTTCTAAGTTGTTTTATTTACATTTTAAAAGCTTTGGTTTCAGAGAAGTCCCCAGTGTTGATCATTCAACTTTGGTCTAAAACTATAAAATCATATGGATTTCTAAGCTAAGTGAACCCCGCCTTTCACCCGAAAGTCAGCTGGGATTGACTCCAGCCCCCCCCGCGACCCTTTACGCAGGATAAGCAGTTGACGACGGATTGATGGATTTCTAAATACTTCATTATCTAATTTGTTCAAAATCTATTTAATCAAATGTGGTGTGTTTATAAAAACTGTTAACTTTTGTAGAAAGAAATAAGGTTTTATGTTTGTCCCCAGCGCCCATGTGCACCCTGCTGAGCTGCATCAACGGTCCCTGTAAGTGGTTTTGCTCTCTTACTGTCTGAGTTTGACATTTTTATTAAGTCACTTTAATGTGTTTGATCGTAACGTGTCCACCCTGTCAGGCCGAAGTTTTGAGGAGATCAATCAGATTAAATCATTTCAAAAACTGTTTGTTATAAATTATATAGATTCCTCATCCAGTATTGAAGCTCGCACAGGCGTGTTTATACAGGACATACTGGCGATTTGTCCAGTTGAGTTGGAATTTTTCCTTTGTAGTTTATGGAAATGACCAAATATTAAGTATATATTTGTATTTACATAAATAAACGAAACGGATTGAAGAGACATTAAGTCATTCTTACGTCCGCTTTTCATAATGTGTGCCTGTTTTACTCAATATGGGCCTCTGCTGTTTAAAGATGATTTTATTGTAAACTCAATATCCAGTAAGAATGAGGGACATTTGGTTTCTATAAAAATGTCATTTTAGTAGCAAACAGTTAATATATCTAAATTTAAGGTGCCTGAGCTCGACCAATATGTGTTTCATCCTTTAAATCAAAGTAAAGAGTTGGTTATGGAGTCCAGACGGCAGAACCTAAAGCCTGATCACGTGATATCTACTGATATATTGATCCGTTAACTCTAGTTTGTAGTACAGAGTACACACACTGAGTATATGTACTGCAACCTCCGGCCGGGCTGATCTAACGTCACATATGATCCGGATCGGGTCCATCAGAACCTCCGGCTCTCCGGACACTTACCCCGCGGTGTTCCCGTCCGCTGCCCGGACACAGGCTGCTTCTCCCGGCGCGGCTCGCGCTGTCTGTCCGCGTCCTGCTCTCCGGGACAGAAACAAGATGGAGGCTCGCGGTCACGGTGTCTTTGTCCGGTGTGTTCGGTTCTTCAGGCTCGGTACCGTTCAGAGCACCGCCGCCTTTGTTCGGTTCTAAACACAACGGCCGCTCTTCTCCTTTTCTCCTTCTCCTCCTTCTCCTCCTCCTTCTTCTCCTCCTTCTCCTTGGGTTGTATCGACGGTTTCCGCCCCCTGCTGGAGCGGAGTGCGAACCTCTTCACTTTGTGACAATAAGTTTGTTCTGGCATCACTATAACAGCAACAAACCTAAAAGACTGGCAGAAAAAGCAGAAACCCTCGTTGATTAAAGTTTTATTTATCTTCTACTGTCGGATCCCAACCAGAGACAATTGTTGAGTTTTAAAAAGTTACAACAAACTTAATGTATTCCAGTGTTTCAGTGTTTTCCTTCAAATGTAAACCTGCAGGGTTTTAGGCCAAACGATTACATCAGAATGTTGATTAAACTATTGTTTGTCTCCTCTTTGTAATGTAAAGAAACCTGTTTAGTGCCAGAAGGACAGTTTTTTGTTTCATTGACACTTAAGATGGAGTGTCAACCATTTTGCAGACCAGCCCTGTTGTTCTCTATGATTAGTTTAGAGCAAAAGACTGTTTATTCCTGTGGATTGAAGGGGGTTTCACGTCTGGGATCGGCGCTCTTTTAGTTTGACCAAAAGTAATGTAGAACAATAAAAGGTACACCCTTCCTAATTGGGTGACGAAGAAGTAACCAAATGACCGATGGCTATGGTCCTGAGCCATTTGGAGGAAAAAGGACCCGCCCACATACCTGGAGGATATTAACAACTCATTTTGTCAGAATCAGGACTGAAAGCTGTAAATCTGAAAAGAGGATTTTTGTTTTGTTGTTTGTTCTGTAATGCCATCTTTTATTCACCTATTTTTTAATTAAATTTTCTTGTTAATTTTCATCAGATCCTTTCTCAAAATCTGAAGAAAAAAAAACGCAACACAATGAAACTTTGGATTCACTCTATGCAAACGTCTCATGCAGGTCCACAGCCCTCCCCCCTCTGAGCAGATCAGATCCCAGTCTGGAGGAGGCGGTCTCAGGAAGCCGGCGAGGCTCTGCAGGGGTGCTTTGAATCCACACTCTGTGGCCCCCCGTGGAGACACAAGCTGCGTCTGGACCACAGGAACTAAACCAGGGAACCAGGAACCTTTGGAGGAACTCGCTGTTTTCCACAGGAGGGACCAGGGTCTAAATGTAGTCCTGGGGTCTTTATTAAACCCCCCCAAAAAGTGAGAAGGGTCCAGCTGCAGCCCGCAGACAAACCATAGACAGACAGACAAACGTGACAGAAGTTGAACTTCCATATATGGTCTGTCCCAGAAGCCACCGCGCACAAAACGTGACGTTTATCTCGACCGCTCGGCCCACGAATAGTTGTTAAATAAAAAAAAGAGCCGTTAAAAAAGAGGTGTCAAGTGTCAACGTAGTAATCAGAGTACGTTATGTGTTAATATTCACTATACTATACTTATATATTATTAATATAGTATATTTATAACAGCCTAATGATAATAATAAAGCAATGTTTCAATTCATACCACTGTTGTACATTTTATTTCTTCCAAAGTGTTTTTAAGTTTCACAAACCAAGAATATTCTGTAATGTTGCATCACGAGCCAGATGTGTCTCGATTTAGGTTAAAACTTAACATTCCTGAGAATTTGTTGACAGAATAACAGCGGTACGAACATTATGAGCTGCTGCTGGACTGTGTTGGCTGCAGTGGTCTGTGTGACTGGGCATATTCCTGACTGCCCCCCGAAGTATATTCCTCTTACCCCAGCCAGGGTACGTGCCTAAAGTTAGGGTTAACCTCCACTGTGTTGCTGTGCAGCCTCCGGTAACGTTACTGCAGCTATTTAACACCCGTCGGCACTTGCGGAGCTTCTCAACTCCGAACTTGAACACATTTTCGATTCGCCGCCAATTTTCATAAAACTGCCGATATTTGAAATCTACACAGTTGATTTCTCGCCTAAAAACTTCCAAGAAGTGTATTTAAAGTTCTGTTGTTGGCCTCTAAAGGATAACAGGGTTTGCACTGGGATCCATCATGTACGTCATCACGTTTTGTACGCAGTGTCTTCTGGGACAAACCATATTTGGAAGTTCAACTTCTGTCACGTTTTTCTGCGGCCTGCGGGCTGCAGCTGGATATACTTGCAAAAAGTACCTGCTCGGGTGGAAGTACTTTCCGAAAGTACCGGTACTATGGGGGGGCGGGGCTTGCCTTGCAGTGATTCTCTGAATGGGCGAGTACAGACTTCTGAACAGCTGATGGAGTTAAGCTAAAGGCTTTGTTTGAAGTTTTGATCAGTCAGGAGGTTTCTGCACAGAGCTGAAGTCTCCTCCTCTCCTAAACAAGAGGAACAGCTGATTACAGAAGGTAATGAAGCTCGTTAAAGATCCTCCGACGCTCAGGCGACACAGACGTGATGCTGCAGCTGATCTGCAGCTCTGGAAATGTTTTAATAACCTTCCGAACTGTTGTGGTTTTATGTTTGTGCTGCTTTCTCTGAGCGGAGTTATTTAAAGAACTTTATGGTTTTATCCAGTTTGTTATTAAATGTGTAACGAACTTTATCTCGTGTCTCTTCATTAAACTCCCATAAAAAAAGCTGCTTTAATGGTCAAACACAGCCTGTAGTTTTTCATTATTTATAAATGTTGCTCATGGATCGTGGTTACAAATAATGATGCCTGTGCGTCGCTGTGGACGGCGTGCAGGCCTACAGCCTACATCAGCTGATCATCTGCCTGATCTTCGCAGGTCTTTAGACCGCGGTGGAAACGCACACAACAGAGGGCTGATGTCTTTGGTGTGAGAGACCCGGGTTTAATTCCCACTGTGACACGTCCATCATTGTGTCCCTGAGTAAGACACTTAACCCCTCGTTGCTCCAGAGGCGTGCGACCTCTGACATGTACAGCAGCTGTAAGTCTTTTTGGATAAAGCGTCAGCTAAATGAATAAATGTAATGTGTTGGGTACTTTTGGCAGACTGCGTCACAGAGGACATTAACTTCTGCGTGGACACTGTGAAACCCACCAGGAGAGTGCGACGCTTTCCCAACAACAAACCCTGGATAACCAGCGACCTGAAGGAGCTACTGAACAGGAAGAAAAGAGCCTTCGGGGACGAGGATGGAAAAGAAGGCTGTGTTGGCTAAACTGCTGTCTCAGAAGGTGTCTAACAGGACAGCGAGGCATCGAGTGCTGTTCCAAACGGCTCGAACGACCTCTTCCTGTCTCCTGAGATGCCTTCAAGCTGCCCCAGTAACGGCGAGCTTGGAAGGCAGCATCGATGATGACTCGCTTCGATTTTTGAAAATCTAGCGAGAACGAAACACTGAATTATCATATTAGCCCGTGACTGTAACCGAGTTTGTTCAGTATGATTTCTGAGGCGTCTTCTTCTTCTTCTTTTTTTCCGGCAGTCTCGGCACTGTTTTTTCTGTGGCATCTGTTAGCTGTTTGGCTTTTGAATAGCTAGTTAGCTTATGCTAAGTCACGACGGCTTGCTGACGTCACACGTTGCCGTAAGTGCTGCCCTAGAAGGCTGTTCGAAACTAATGTAAACAGAGCTGCCTTCACTTGAAAGTGACGCCTTCTGAGGCAGCTGTCTGTTACGGTATCGAGGCAGCGTGCCTTCCGTCTCGAACACAGCCGAAGACTGAGCAGAACCAATGAGCAAAATGTGTTTTTTAAGAGGTTCAGCTCAGCTGCCCCCCCAGCAGAAACTGCTGTGCCCCCCTCTGCCTCCCCCACCTGCCTGTCTGTCTCAAGCTGCCAGGTTAGGAGGCAGCTGGAGAAACTGCGCCAGTACAAAGCTGCAGGTCTGGATGGTATCAGCCCGCAGAGTCCTGAAGGCCTAAGCAGACCAGACCAGCAGGGTTCAGGTTGACCGCTCTGTGTTGTGGTGTAGGAGCAGCCACCTCCCCCTAAACATGACAAACATCAAGGACATGGTGGTGGACTAAAAGGAGGACAAGGACAACAACACTGAACACCATTCACCTTCTGGGAGAGGAGGTGGAACTTCAAACACCTGGCTGGACTGGTAATACAACACTGAGGCCGTGTGGGGTCTGCTCTGGGGCCCCTGGAGCTGGTTGTGGAGAGAAGAACCTGCTGGTCGGGCAGCGGAGTGCATTCACCTGCATTATTCTGATGTGGGGTTGGAACTAATGACAAATGTTCTCAGAACTAATGTAACTAATTTATAGTAAAAATATAAGGAAGATCTTAGCAAAAGATCTGGAAGGACACGGATTCCAATACGAATACGGAGTAATTGTAATGAGTCGGCTGATGATTACAGTCCACCCTCAGCTTAAGCTTCTAGAGTCTCAAAACTACAAATAAATGACACAGTAAAGATCTGTAAGATGACCTAAACAATAAATGTTGAATTAATGGAAATAATGTGCCTTATATATGGTTTCTTAATTAGTAGAGCCTTGCTGTGTTTGGTTGGAAAGAATACAAAATAATGTCCTTACGAGACATGTCTGTAGATGTAGAGTCCTGGATAAAAATGTTATTTTTGGTTTGACTAAGACTTTTTGATTAATCTTTTCATTTTTGCTAGAAATTATATTAAAAAATGCGATTCACTGTACTTTTAATTAAAATTAAATTAATTTATAGAAACTCATCCCAAAACTTTTTCTTTCTTTCTTTTTGTGTATTCTTTGTCTTTTCCTTGCTATGTTTATATTCACTTGGGAAGTTCTCAATTTTAAACTCATATAGCCTAGTTTGTCTGTATATTATAACGAAGCAATAAAGAAAAAAACTACACTGAACAAAATTATAAAGGCAGCACTTTTGTTTTTGCCCCCACTCATCATGAGCTGAACTCAAAGATCTGAGACTTTCTCTATGGACACAAAAGGCCTGTTTCTCTCAAACATTGTTCACAAATCTGTCAGAATCTGTGTCAGTGAGCACTTCTCCTTTGCCGAGATAATCCATCCACCTCACAGGTGTGTCAGGATACTGATCAGACAGCATGGGGATTGCACAGGTGCCTTAGGCTTGCACAGGTGTGCCTTAGGCTGGCCACAATAAAAGGCCTTAGGCTGGCCACAATAAAAGGCCTTAGGCTGGCCACAATAAAAGGCCTTAGGCTGGCCACAATAAAAGGCCTTGGGCTGGTCACAATATACATCTATAATGTTGCATTTTTATCTTTGGTGCTGTGCAGTGAAACATCTCGTCTTTATGTTCAGTGACGAGCTCTGATGACACATTACAGCACAAACACTAAAACTGTGAATCCTGTTCACAATCCTCCTGCACTGTGTAACTCTAAACTGTTGAAACTGATATGGAGCCTAACGTACTGAAAAAGTGCACTTTCAGTGCTGGTCATCTAAACCTGAGCCACAGCTTACTGCAGAACATTGACGTCTCAACATGGCAATTACTTATAACAGTACTATTTTCTATTATTATTATGTCTTATATATATTGTTTTTAATTTTTAACCTGTTTCTTTTATTATTATACTTATTATTATACTTTATAGTCTGTTCACATGTGTAGTGTTGTGTGATAAATCTTGCCTATATTTTACCTATGTTTGTTTTAATTCAAATTCAAATTCAAATGAGCTTAATTGGCATGAAAGCTACATATAAATTACATCAGGACAGTTAATTTCATACATTTCAATAAATAAGTAAATAAAATAGTAAAAGTTGTGTTTGTGTGTGTTAATAAAAAATAAAATAATAACAATAAAATATAAATAATCTGTAAAAAGTAGTAAGTAACGTGTGTGTGTGTGTGTTATTATAACAATATATAAAAAAAATTAAAATAAAATAAATAGATAAAACCGTAAACGTGTGTGTGTATATTAATACACCAAAAAATTTAAGATAATTAATTAATTAGTTAATTTAAAAACAAACTAAACTAAACACAACAATTACTATAATATCAAACAATCAATAATTAAATTTTGTTTATGCGATTCTTTTCCATAGAAGTGCTTTAATCTTTGGAAGGGTGATGGGTTGTTTAATAATCACAGCAGGATAACAGTCTGATCACTGGGTTCGATTAATGTCTCATTATTTTTAAGTTTGAAGAACGCAATATTATTCTGTGTGAACTTGGAACCTTTCAGCGTCTCTACATGTGAAGTGAAGCTGATGAAGCCGCGTCAAGTTGTGAACATGCAACGACCTGGCTAATGTACGGCAGGTACTGTTTGCTCAGAGTCTAGATAAGTGCCTGCAGCTGACGAGAGCCGGAGTCCCGTCACCCCTCATGTAAACCTTCTGCCGTGGCGCCTTCGACCGGATGAATGAAGAATATAAAGAAGAGTCAGAGTCAGGAGGTGGATGGGTCAGAACCCAGACTTGTGTTCCTTTCCCGTGTGAAACAAAAACTCAACTGGACTTAACTCATGCAAGACGTTTCACGACGTTAACCACTAGTTTTACTTTAAAAGTCTAACCAGACGTTGTGTATTTATGGTTGCTTGACCCCTACACGGGCAGAAATGATGCAAAGGGAGTTAAAAAGTGAGGGAGCGAGAATGTGTTGTGGGAAAAGAGCCTTCCATGAAACCAAGTTATTGTCCCACAATTAATGAACCTGATATCTGGCAGCCGGGGGCCTCTTTGTGACCATAGTTACGGCACATAATGGTACCTGACCTCTGGCCTGGTGTACTCTGTCCTGTGGAGGGAAAAGAGGCCCGAGAGGCCAACCCGGTGTGCTCAAAGACAGATGAGGCAATTTTCAGGAAGAAGCTATTCGAGTTTTCAAATAAACAGTTCAGGCAGACACTTTGTCTTTCTGTGAATTTTATTCAAGTCTTCTGCAGGAGGAACTCTGTGGGACACACGGGCATCGGAGTCTGATTGGAAAGAGCTGCAGACATCTCAGCGCTATCTCACCACGGGAACATGTGGTCTTTCATGTTGTTTCTGGAAAACACTCAATCTAAATCTGTTGTGAAGTCAATCAGGTCCTGGTCCAGCCAGGCACAAGTTGTAAAACAGTAAAAGACAGGACCCCCCGTCATAAAGCGTCTCAGACGTTTGCCTCCCTTTGATCCATCACCCGATAAACCAGAGGCCCCCAGTGAGTAACATTAATTAAATGACTGTGTTTGGAGCTGGTTCTCCTGAAATTCCCATTACATTTGCTCCCTTTTAGCATTTTATGCTAAAACATAATGAGACTACAAACAGTTCATGTAAGTTCAGCAGTACTGGCAGAAGAGGTCATTATATAAAAATCATAACCATCAATTAAAAATGTAGAGCAAGTTATTAAAATACAGTCCATATGTGGCCTTTGTAGATCATTGGCAGACTTTCTGGGGAAGACCTGGTCTGATTCGGAGAGACGGCATCCATCCCACTTGGGAAGGAGCAGCTCTCAGAGTTCCTGGTCTGGCCCTCCTCCTGTCCTCCCTCCGCCCACCTTGGCTCGACTTGGGCCTTGTTTTTGTGCTGTTTTGGGTTTTGTTGACCGTCTGGAGACGCTCGTCGGTGGGGGGGTACTGTCACGCTCTGCCGGTTGGCCATCCTTTGTGTTGCACTTTTGAGTTTAGTATCTGCCTTAGTATGTTGAGTTTTGGGTTCTGTCTGGTGTCCAGTATCTGCTATTTAGTCTGTTGTGTGGTCAGTTCATTATCTGTTATTTAGTTGGTCTTTGATTCCATGTCATGTTCTTGGTCTGGTACGTTAGTTCATGTCTTGTGTTCTCTGTTAAGCTCTGTACTGTGTTCTAGTTCTGTGTTCTCGCTTATTCACTCTGCCCCAGGTCTGCTTGTCATGTCAAGTCTCCCTGTTTTCCTCTGCTCTCTCTCTCTGCCTCGTTAGCCTCATGTCTGTCACCTGTGTTGCTCCCGCCCTGCTCGTTAGTCCCTGTGTATATATACCTGGTGTTTCTGTCTTGTCTTTGTCCGGTCATTGTTCATGTTACCCCCCAGTCTGTCGTGCCTGCACGCTCTGCCTGCCTGCTCTGACTGCCTGTAACCAGCCTTGCTTGTCTTGTCTCCCTGTACCTTTGGATTTCTGTTAACCAGCCACTCTGTCAGTAAGTGTGCTCGCCTTTAGTTTGTTTTCCCTCAATAAACCCCCGTTGAACTTTACCTGCTCCGCTCTGTGTCCTGCGATTGGGTCCTCCAACCTGCCTCCACACCACTAATCGTGACAGAAAACCCAGAGAATGATACATGAACAGTGGGGTCAACATTTTTATCAGCACATTCTTCCATCCGCCTGTTGATCAGCACAGCTGCCTCGTACAGCAGTCTCTTCCAATCATGTGGCCTTGAGTCATTCATTTCTGAGGCCCTGCTCAGTAGGACTGAGAGAGAAAACCCACTTCCACGAGGGCTGTCAGGTAGTTCAATAGTCCGTCTGTCTTATGAGCATTGCTCACAGTCCCCCACCAGGGAGGGAAGCCCACGGTGCCTCTCTCTGCTTCTGAAACCCCGGTGGTTGAGCGTCTTGCTCTGTGAGGCGCACAGTAGCGGGCGTAGGGAGTGTGGATACGTGTTGTCTCAGCAGTCCCTAACCATCAGAGGAGGGAATCACAAGAACCGGGTGGTCACTTCCCGGGCGGTGCAAGCTGGTGGTGTCCGTCAGGTCGAGCGGTGTGATGTTCGGCTGCACCCATCTGCACTCCTGTGTAGCTCCGTCAGTCCATGTGGTGCCGCAGGTTGCTGTTGTGGTGTATAACATATGTGCATTTGACCATTACAGTTTAAAATAACACTCTAGCAGCTGGAGAGAGGCTCAGTGAACTCTTAAGGGGGAGTAATGATTGATGGGTTTGTAAAGACCTCTGACCCAGTGATAGGGGGAGTAGAGATTAGTGTTTATGAAGGGACTGAACCCTTCTAAGGTGTCTAACAGATGTTTACACTTATCCTACAGCACTGGACCCCTATATAAGCTGTGTTTGATGTACAGAGAGACAGAGTGGTTATCGGGCTGGGTCTCTCTCCAAGCTGCTGCAGAGCTTGTGATTGATGCTGAAATCCTTGATGTAATAAACCTTTATGATCAAGAACAGTGTCAAGCGGATTTCTTCTCAACACATCATTATTCTGAAAAGAAAAGAATTGATCCACCAACTATTGATGACAACAGAGATGGAGTCCTCTGCAGTATTTTGGATTGGAAATCTCAGTGCAGATTTTTTGGAGCCGGCTAAGATATGGGAGAAATTTATTGTGGCGAACATGCCAGATGCAAAACTTCCGGAATATCCAGTTCCATTGTACGCTCAAGTATTTCAAGAATGCTGCCCAATCAAACCCAGAGGAATGGTTGGCTCATCAACCAAAGGGAATTCAACTAAGCTCAAGTTGCATAATTTTGGGACCACAAGGAGCAGCTATGAAGGTAAACACTGATGATTATCTG
>NC_060152.1:34776333-34776507 GCF_021292245.1 Micropterus dolomieu | reverse complement strand
CATACTTTCAGCAATCTCCAGAAGTGTGTTACAATTGTGGACAGGTTGGTCACTTTGCCCGTGAGTGCAATAGCTCAGGAGGAAATTTCAGAGGAGGAAATTTCAGAGGAGGATTCAGGGGCCAGTCAAGGTCGCTTGGAGGACTGGTGAACCCCGAAAGGGGGGTGTCAGCTG
>NC_060152.1:34774853-34776313 GCF_021292245.1 Micropterus dolomieu | reverse complement strand
AGCCAGTTTATGGACAGATGCAGAATTGGAGAGGAAGAGGACGAGGAAGCTCAAGAAGAGGAGGATTTAATCCATACTTTCAGCAATCTCCAGAAGTGTGTTACAATTGTGGACAGGTTGGTCACTTTGCCCGTGAGTGCAATAGCTCAGGAGGAAATTTCAGAGGAGGAAATTTCAGAGGAGGAAATTTCAGAGGAGGAAATTTCAGAGGAGGATTCAGGGGCCAGTCAAGGTCGCTTGGAGGACTGGTGAACCCCGAAAGGGGGGTGTCAGCTGGTAAAAGTAAATAACCGACCATTGGAAGTAATGGCGGATAGCGGAGCTGCTTTCACCTGTGTTCGACCTGAAGATACACATCTTCCTATGTCCAATCAACTGATTCAGACAAGGGGGTTTGAGGGAGTGAAGCAGCTGATTCCTCTCACGGAACCAATTGAGCTCTGCTATAAAAATCAGAAAACTACAATACCCATATTGGTATCAGAACATACACCTATTGCTATTGCTCTATTGGGAAGAGATGCTTTGTGTAGATTGAACTGCACAATAAAATGTACACCAGATGGCTGTCTGATAGAAGTGCCAAAAGAAATGGTCCGCCAACTATTGATGACAACAGAGATGGAAAAACTTCCGGAATATCCATTTCATTGTACGCTCAAGTATTTCAAGAATGCTGCCCAAGCAAACCCAGAGGAATGGTTGGCTCATCAAACAAAGGGAATTCAACTAAGCTCATGTTGCATAATTTTGGGACCACAAGGAGCAGCTATGAAGGTAAACACTGATGATTATCTGGAGAAAGAATTCAAAATTGAGAAGAGTGTGCCACATGTGACTTTGTTGGTTTCTGAAGACTATGAGCAGAAACACATAGGGGAAATGATGACAGAAGCAAAGGAAGCTGTTTTTGTACCGATGAAAGAGAATTTGGCAATTTGGAGGAGTACAGATCAGCGATTCGTCAAAATCATGATTTCAGCTAAAGGACAGGGACAGCCACAAGCTGTACGGATGACACATGAATCTATTTGTAGTGCCAAGATGGACTCAGATTCTATGAAAGAAGAGATGTTGCGACAAGTTCCAGAATGTTTGTGGTCTCAACACAGTACCGATATTGGACTTGTGAAGTCAGCCGAACCAGTGAAAGTAGAACTTCGACCAGGAGCTAGACCTCCTTGGAAGTATCAGTATCCATTGAAGGATGAAGCAATTCAAGGGATCGAACCACAAATTTTTTTGAAGAAGACAACAAATCCTCAGAGTAACACGCCTTTTGTTGCCTGTGAAGAAACCTGATGAGACTTATCGTATGGTTCATGATTTGAGAGCAGTAAATGAAGTGGTAACTGAACTTTCCAGCAGAAGTTCCGGATCCACATACTTTGTTAGCCCAAATTCCTCCTGATGCAACACATTTGCTCAGGAAGAACGTAAGCGTGTCGACTTATTTCCGT
>NC_060152.1:34772128-34774833 GCF_021292245.1 Micropterus dolomieu | reverse complement strand
CCAGAATGTTTGTGGTCTCAACACAGTACCGATATTGGACTTGTGAAGTCAGCCGAACCAGTGAAAGTAGAACTTCGACCAGGAGCTAGACCTCCTTGGAAGTATCAGTATCCATTGAAGGATGAAGCAATTCAAGGAATCGAACCACAAATTGAAGGACTTTTGAAAGCAGGTGTTTTGAAGATAACAACAAATCCTCAGAGTAACACGCCTTTGTTGCCTGTGAAGAAACCTGATGAGACTTCATGGAGGTTCATGATTTGAGGTTCATGATTTGAGAGCAGTAAATGAAGTGGTAACTGATTTTCCAGCAGAAGTTCCAGATCCACATACTTTGTTAGCCCAAACTCCTCCTGATGCAACACATTTCACGGTGTTAGATTTGTGTGGTGCATTTTTTAGTATAGAGAGTCAGGGTTTATTTGGATTCACATATAAAGGACAGTTCTATGAGTATGAGAGATTGCCTCAATGGTTTAAACATAGTCCTCATATTTTTAACAAAGTATTAAAAGACGATTTGGTGGGGATAGATCAGATGCTTATGGCCAGGGATGCTTATGGGAATATCAGAGTGTGATGAGTATATGATGTCTTTGGATAAGCATGACCGTAAGATTAGTGAAAACACATATGAAGTAACTTTTGCTGTGCCATCTAGTAAGAAGGGAAGGACTTTGATGGTAAGAGATCAGCTTTTGCCTGGCAATGTGACGATAGGGAATTTTCAAGGTATTTGGTGGATATGTGGTGAGAAGGCCTATATATTCTTACCTTATGGATGGATAGGATGTTGTTACATGGCGACGCTAAAACTTCCATATGAGGTGTTTACAATCCATAAAGGGGAAACGCCTGCTATAGCTCATTCTGATCCTGGTTCTGGAAATAGGGTGAAAAGGAGCATGGCACAATTTCATAATCTTGAATCCTACCATTGGAGGATAAGTCTAGGCGAGAAGTGGGGACTTGGACTTTTTCCATGGTGTGTTGTAACATTTTTGGCAGATCACATTGATAATATTACTTATACTTTGCAGGGTTTTGCAAATGAAACTATACGAGGGTTTAATCTTCTGTCAAATACTCAAAGAAGTCACAGACTGACGTTGTTGAAACATGACATGGCTCTTGACTATATTTTAGCCAAACAAGGAGGTTTGTGTGTGGCTATGAACTTGACGGGGGACGGTTGTTATACTTTGATCCCCGATAGTTCTGATAATATCACTAGTGTTATAGATGCATTAAAGAGTATAAGGGATGCGTTTGGTCAATCTGAGGGAGCTGGATGGTCAGCAAATACTTGGTTACAGAATCAGTTAGGAGCAGTGGTGGTTCAGATTTTGGTAGCAGCTTTTGTAGCGCTGTGTTTGATGTTTTGCTTTTGTACGGTGCTATTGACTTTTGCGAAAGCTATGATATTGAGATGGGTTGGAGTGGTGATGCCTGGGGAGAACACTCAGATGCCTTTGTTAACTATGACTGATTTAGATGGAGATGATGAAGGGGAACCAGATGAAGTAATGATGGAAAGATATCCATTTTAATGTTACTTTGTATTTCCATACATTGAGGTTTTAATTTTCATGTGTTATTTGCAACAAGAGACTGGTTGGTGTTTTCTTTTCTTCCAGAGTATATGGGGATGTACAGATGGGGATTCAAATACTCAAACAAGGACAATATGAATGAACTCTGGACAAGGACGGTGTGGAAACGTCTGGATTGCATCGACACTACACTGGAAGTCGACACTGCTGAGGAGCTGCAGTGGAATACCTTCCTAAGTCTGCTTTGATATAGATATGAATACATATTTGAATGAATAATTAATTAACTATCATATTCTTTTTGAGATAACTGTGTGAAGACTTATACTTTCAGGTATGGAGTTAATATATAGGGGCCTCAGGTTTTTTCCTTTTTCTTGATGCTTAGGGATATAGGGTCTAGGCAGGGAAAGGTCCGTTGGAGGGTCCGATGGGTTGACAAGCCTGAATTCGGACATTGTTTTGATTTATTTCATTTCCTGAGGTTTTCACATGTATTGGCTAAACCATATTTCTGCATAGACTGATAAAGATGTCTTTTATTAATTAACTGGAGTACCATGCGTGGCCGCCTAAGGCAGAGGGGCCCTGAGAAACGTTTCCTGTCTAGATTGTCTTGGAGGGCATTTTGGAATGAAGGCTGCTGGACAAGTTTTTCGTTCTCACACTCCATAAAGTTGATATATTGTTAAAAATAATATTGCAAGAAGCATGTGTTGGAGAAATCTCTTTTTGTTTTTCGAGACTCAACTAAGTCTCGCAGGAGGGAGTATGTCGTGTATAATATATGTGCATATACAGTTTAAAATAGCACTGTAGCAGCTGGATAGAGGATTAGTGACCTTTTAAGGGGAGAGCAGTGATTAGTGGTTATGTGGAGACTCAGACCCTTATATGGTGTCTAACAGATGCCTACACATATCCTATAGAACTGTGCCCTTATATGGATTGGTGCCTTAGTTTGCAGACTCAAACCCTTCTATGGTGTCTAACAGATACCTAAACATGTCCTATATAAGCTGTGTTTGATGTACAGAGAGACAGAGTGGTCATCGGGCTGGGTCACTCTCCAAGCTGCTGCAGAGCTTGTAATTGATGCTGAACTCCTTGATGTAATAAACTTTTATGATCAAGAACAGTGTCAAGCGGATT
>NC_060152.1:34767602-34772108 GCF_021292245.1 Micropterus dolomieu | reverse complement strand
GAGATAACTGTTGGGTTTCTGTAAATGTCATCACAGAGTTCGGTCTGGACCGGCTCTTTGTGAACAGAGACGGGAGATAACTGTTGGGTTTCTGTAAATGTCATCACAGAGTTCGGTCTGGACCGGGTCTTTGTGAACAGAGATGGGAGATAACTGTTGGGTTTCTGTAAATGTCATCACAGAGTTCGGTCTGGACCGGGTCTTTGTGAACAGAGATGGGAGATAACTGTTGGGTTTCTGTAAATGTCATCACAGAGTTCGGTCTGGACCGGCTCTTTGTGAACAGAGACGGGAGATAACTGTTGGGTTTCTGTAAATGTCATCACAGAGTTCGGTCTGGACCGGCTCTTTGTGAACAGAGATGGGAGATAACTGTTGGGTTTCTGTAAATGTCATCACAGAGTTCGGTCTGGACCGGCTCTTTGTGAACAGAGACGGGAGATAACTGCTGCTATGATTTGGCGCTGTATAAATAAAACTGAACTGAAGTGGTTGTTGTGTTCTGGGGTCATGTGGTGGGGAGAGGGTTTTAGTTACCTCCAGTTGGATCTCATGCTCTTCTGTCCTCCGACGTCCCACACAGTCAGAGATGTCTTCTTGTCCAGGTCCAGAGTTCCTACGTTGAACCCGATGGTCGGGGACGTCTCCATTACCTTTTTTGAAGAAACATTGTGAGCCAGGTTCAGGTGTGAACACGTTTCTGATACAGCACGGTTTACTGAGCCCGGTCGAGGAGATCCCGAACCAGCATCCAACGTGTGAACCCGTTCAGTAACAACACCAGATCTGAAGGAGATGTTTCTGTCTTCCCCCTGGTTCCTGTAGTTTCCCCCTGAGCTCGTCTTTAGCCGGCCTTAACCTGGATCAGCTGATCTATCTGATGTTTAGACTCCTATGCTTCGTCACGTCAGAATCTATGACTACCCGGGAGCTGGACTCTGACCTGAGTGAATTCTTCTGTCAGATTCCCAGAGAACCCTGGTCTGAGCTGACACTGCTGTCTCTAACTGATCAGTCCACCTGTCGTCTGCCTAACCAGGACAGTTACATGAACAGATGTGGGGTCAGCTAATGTCTCAGAGGCGGACCCGTCTTCCCTTCCCAGTTACATCAGCTAAGAAAACTCTTTAACAGCCTTGATCCCACTCACAGCTACATGAAGGAGCTACCTGTCCAGAGGAGGCTCACCTGTCCGGTCAGCAGTCTAGCCAGCAGAGTCGACTTCCCAGCCGAGTCCAAACCCATCAGGATCACCTGAACACACAAACCCACATAAAATAAGATGAGATATAACTTTAATAATCCCCAGTGGTGTTTTCTCCCAGAGGCCACAGGCGGCCAGGCCTCCCCTGTTTTTATCAGACTCTATCATTTTAATAAAAACACAATGTTTATAGTTTCTTTAAATGAGCTGTCGCTGTCGTCTGGTCCCCGTTTCTCATTGAGGATCTTACAGAAGGTGAAACGGCCCCCTCTGAATGCGTCGGACAGGTGTAATATATTTTTATTTTTTATCACACACACACACTTACTGTTTTGTTTATTCATTTTATTTTTAATATATTTTTATTTTTAACACACAAACACACACACACACACACACTGTTTTGTTTATTCATTTTATTTTTAATATATTTTTATTTTTTAACACACACACACACACACACTGTTTTGTTTATTCATTTTATTTTTAATATATTTTTATTTTTTAACACACACACACACTGTTTTGTTTATTCATTTTATTTTTAATATTTTTTTAACACACACACGCTTTCTGTTTTATTTATTCATTTTATTTTTAATATATTTTTATTTTTTAACACACACACGCTTACTGTTTTATTTATTTTATTTTTAATATATTTTTATTTTTTAACACACAAACACACACACACTTACTCTTTTATTTATTTATTTTATTTTTAATATATTTTTATTTTTTAACACACACACACACTGTTTTGTTTATTCATTTTATTTTTAATATTTTTTTAACACACACACGCTTTCTGTTTTATTTATTCATTTTATTTTTAATATATTTTTATTTTTTAACACACACACGCTTACTGTTTTATTTATTTTATTTTTAATATATTTTTATTTTTTAACACACAAACACACACACACTTACTCTTTTATTTATTTATTTTATTTTTAATATATTTTTATTTTTTAACACACACACACACTGTTTTGTTTATTCATTTTATTTTTAATATTTTTTTAACACACACACGCTTTCTGTTTTATTTATTCATTTTATTTTTAATATATTTTTATTTTTTAACACACACACGCTTACTGTTTTATTTATTTTATTTTTAATATATTTTTATTTTTTAACACACAAACACACACACACTTACTCTTTTATTTATTTATTTTATTTTTAATATATTTTTATTTTTTAACACACACACACACTGTTTTGTTTATTCATTTTATTTTTAATATTTTTTTAACACACACACGCTTTCTGTTTTATTTATTCATTTTATTTTTAATATATTTTTATTTTTTAACACACACACGCTTACTGTTTTATTTATTTTATTTTTAATATATTTTTATTTTTTAACACACAAACACACACACACTTACTCTTTTATTTATTTATTTTATTTTTAATATATTTTTATTTTTTAACACACACACACACTGTTTTGTTTATTCATTTTATTTTTAATATTTTTTTAACACACACACGCTTTCTGTTTTATTTATTCATTTTATTTTTTATATATATTTTTATTTTTTAACACACACACGCTTACTGTTTTA
This sequence comes from Micropterus dolomieu, assembly GCF_021292245.1. Taxonomy (NCBI): domain Eukaryota; kingdom Metazoa; phylum Chordata; class Actinopteri; order Centrarchiformes; family Centrarchidae; genus Micropterus; species Micropterus dolomieu. The sequence goes on along the minus strand of NC_060152.1, from coordinate 34,769,321 downwards.
TTTATTTTATTTTTAATATATTTTTATTTTTTAACACACACACACACACACACACACACACACACACAGAGAGAGAGAGAAAGAGACAGAGACAGACAGACAGAGAGAGAGACAGAGACAGAGAGAGAGAGAGAGAGACAGAGAGACAGAGAGAGATAAATGTGGGCGTTTACTCTTAGAATTAAAGAAAAAATCCTAGAAAAGAAACAAGTTGTGGTGTGTAACATATGTGCATTTGACTCATAACAGTTTAGAACAGCACTGTAGCAGCTGGATAGAGGATTAGTGACCTTTTAAGGGGAGAGCAGAGGTCAGTGGTTATGTGGAGACTCAGACCCTATATGGTGTCTAATAGATGCCCTTATATGGATTGGTGCCTTAGTTTGCAGACTCAAACCCTTCTATGGTGTCTAATAGATACCTAAACATGTCCTATATAAGCTGTGTTTGATGTACAGAGAGACAGAGTGGTCATCGGGCTGGGTCTCTCTCCAAGCTGCTGCAGAGCTTGTAATTGATGCTGAACTCCTTGATTTAATAAACTTTTATGATCAAGAACAGTGTCAAGCGGATTTCTTCTCAACACGTCATCGCAGCATTATTGTTCGGACACCACAAAGTAATTCAGAAAGCACCCCTTAACCCTTGACAGAAGTCTTAAGGTCTAAATAGTTAGGAGCAGGGATGAGGACTTTTAAGAAAGACAAAGAGGGAGAAGAAACGTGCTGCAGACAGCGAGTTAATCAGACGCTAAATAAAAAACAGGATCTATGTACACATATATAATGTGTGTGTGAGAGAGAACGGTCAAACAGGAAATATTATGCATGTCATTTCCAAAGTGAAGGCTTAGAAAAGAACCTTTACTTAAAATCACTCTTTTTTACCTTCTTGGACAACCAACCAATCACAGTCTTCAAAAGATTGTGTCATCCATAGCAACGGGGTCAGCCCCGCCTCCTCACTAAGATGAAAGTTTTTGTCTTTTCCTTGCTCAGAGTTGCTCTCAGATCAGTCCCTGATCGCTCTTAAGCTAAGACTCCTACGTAAAAGTTTTGAAGCTAAATTAAGAGTTTTCTGAGAGGATGAATACGGGCCCTGGTCTTTAAAGTATGACTCAGTTTAATGTAAAATTTTCCCTTAGATAACAAAAAGGACTTCCCCTCTCACTTGGCTTCCCAAAAGATTTACACCAAGAGCAACACAGGTAAGAGCCATACAGGTAAGACCTGTACAGGTAGGAGCCGCACAGGTAAGACCTGTACAGGTAAGAGCCGTTAAGAGCCGCACAGGTAAGAGCCATACAGGTAAGACCTGTACAGGTAAGAGCCGTTAAGAGCCGCACAGGTAAGACCTGTACAGGTAGGAGCCGCACAGGTAAGACCTGTACAGGTAAGAGCCGTTAAGAGCCGCACAGGTAAGACCTGTACAGGTAAGAGCCGTTAAGAGCCGCACAGGTAAGACCTGTACAGGTAAGAGCCGCATAGGTAAGACTTGTACAGGTAGGAGCCGCACAGGTAAGACCTGTACAGGTAAGAGCCGTTAAGAGCCGCACAGGTAAGACCTGTACAGGTAAGAGCCGCACAGGTAAGACCTGTACAGGTAAGAGCCGTTAAGAGCCGCACAGGTAAGACCTGCACAGGTAGGAGCCGCAGAGGTAAGACCTGTACAGGTAAGAGCCGCACAGGTAAGAACCTGTACAGGTAGGAGCCGGTAAGA